>NC_052351.1:71737384-72040699 GCF_009727055.1 Benincasa hispida | reverse complement strand
TATATAAAAGAGGTGCAAAACAAATCATTCGATTATACGTACCAGATGCTGCTCAACAACGCATATTGTCACAATGCCACGACTCACCATATGGTAGGTACTTTGGAGGGCAGCGTACTGTAGCCAAAGTTTTGCAAAGTGGATTCTTTTGGCCTTCATTGTTTAAGGATGTTTCCAACTACGCAATGAAATGTGATCGGTGTCAGCGCACAGACAACATTTCATGAAAGAACGCAATGCCAATGAACACTATCTTTGAGCTGGAACTATTTGACGTATGGGGGATTGATTTCATGAGACCATTCCCTCCTTCAAACGATAAGCACTATATTTTATTAGCCGTCGACTATGTCTCCAAGTGGGTAGAGGCAACAACATGCGCCGCAAGTGATGCGGCGGTAGTCTCCCAGTTCCTGAAGAAAAATATTTTCACTTGTTTTGGCACTCCCCGTGCCATCATAAGTGATGAAGGATCACACTTTGTCAATCACGATATCAAGGAGTTGCTGCGTAAGTACAATATCCTTCACAAAGTCGCCACTGCATACCATCCGCAAACGAATGGCCAAGCTGAAGTGTCCAATTGAGAAATTAAATTGATACTTGAGAAGGTAGTAAAGCCTTCACGAAAAGATTGGGCAACAAAGCTTGACGATGCATTATGGGCATACCGGACCACATTTAAAACACCCATAGGTATGTCCCCCTATGCGCTGGTATTTGGTAAGGCGTGTCACTTGCCTTTGGAGCTGGAATATAAGGCACTGTGGGCGGTAAAGAAGCTGAATTTTGATTTGAAGAAGGCAGGGGAAGCGCGAAAAATGCAACTGGTCGAGCTAGAAGAATGGAGGAACAACACATATGAAAATACGAAGATTTATAAAGAGCGTACCAAGCACTGGCATGATCAATGCATATGCTATAAGAACCTCCAAGTCGGGCAAAAAGTCTTGCTTTTCAATTCACGTCTGCGACTCTTCCCGGGAAAGTTAAAGTCACGTTGGTCCGGACCGTTCATAATTCGACAAGTACTTCCGCATGGTGCGATGGAATTATCAAATGACAACGGAACCAACATATTCAAAGTCAATGGGCAGCGAGTAAAGACATACCTGGAGAAGACTGGCATCGCTAAGTCGACTCCGTGAAACTAAGAGACTTTGAATGAAGAAGGAAGTAGGTAGTCCCTGCATTATCAAATGATCGTAACTTATCAGAGACGCCGAGTTTTGGGAAACCTCAAGTCTTCAACTCTTTTCTCCACTACTCAGAATTTTCACTATCTTTTCAATTCTGATTTATCCTTACTTTACTATCACTATCGTTATTATACAAAAAAAAAAAAAATCGATATCGACTTTTATTTTGTTTAAAATAATTTGACCCTCTCCTTGTTTTTCTTACAACGATCGAGGTGCTGGATTGCGGAGATATTACGTGAAGAAGCACTTATCTTATTCCATCACTGCAACCCAAAGAAGAGTGATTGCCGCAAAGATGGATGCGTCAATACAATGCAGGCGACAACGCAAAATTTGGGGATGTACTCTTCCTTATCTTTATTTCCAATTTTGCACTATCACATTACATTTTAGTCTTCAAAGTTTTATCACCACATCCTCTTTAATTACCGCAATCATTTGACATAGATAAATTTAGTAAATTACCGCATTCTGTTTCTTATCCAAGTACGATTTCAATGATGAAAAATTATTCTTCTATTTCTTAAGTCAACTTAGTCTTAAAATAGTCACCTCATGAAATATTTCTCGAAGTAGGGGTTTGCTAGCTTTCTTTCAAACTTTCTTTACAATGCATTCCATGACCATCGCATAACTTATTTTAATCTTTTGGCAATGAGGACATTGCCACATTTTAAATTTGGGGGTGAGGTATTTATTTTCGACCTTTCTATCTTCTACAAAAAAAAAAATTTTGAGAATAACAACTCCATTAACAATGCAATGGAAAACCCATGTTGATAAAAGTTAAGTTGTGAAAGGCACTTATCTGTAGTTAGATGTCCGCATGATACCCGTGGAGGTAAGCCAAAATGAAGGTAAGTGGCCAAGATCAACGCATAAGCGCAACTCCTCTGTCTGGCGCAAGCCAAATTAAGCCAAGACGAGAGTTGAGTTGAATATGGCACGCAACCGAAGTTGGCTGTCCGCATGACACACGTGGGGGCAAGCCAAAATGAAGAGCGTAACTAAGTTCAACGCTTCACTCTAATAATAAATCGCAAAGCTTTGAATCGATTTAAATGGATGCATTGTTAAAAGCTAAACGCAAAGTTGTGGGGCATGAGTAAAAAGTTTTTGAGCAGAGGCTTGCCTTATTTAAGCTTAAAAAAGATTTCTTTGAAGAAGTAGCCGAAGATGAGGAGAGCATTGCTGCCAAGGTTAGAGGTATGAGTATATTCTGAGAGGCTGGTCATCGCAAAGGAAAGCCAGTGGGTGAATTATGAATTTCTTAAATGTAAAACATGCTTGAGGACAAGCATGATTCTAAGTATAATATTCGTGATTGTACTAAGAATTCATGAGAAAACGAGCTTGCGTCGATCGATATTAAGAATCTCGGCTAACCCACTATTATGTGTTACTTTGCGTCCAATTGTCTATTTTTGTAGCTAACGTAGGAATCGATCACATGCGGTGAATCTCGCCATCACAGAGGCGTCGCATACGCTCGACGCATGGATGTTACGGCCATTAACCGCATGCGTCCATCGCATAGAGGTTGTGGCTACAGAGTATAACCATAATAGAGGGATGATCACAAGGTTGATGGAATGCGATGATACTTCGGAAACCAAGCATGAACGCATTACTCCCAAGGTGATGTTGACATTTCACCTACCACGCTATTAGCAGCAAAGATTCAGAGCAGGTCTATCACGTCGTTAGCAACAGAGATTCAGAGCAGGTCTATCACGCCGGTAGCTGCAGAATTTCAGAGAGGGACCATTAATGTTGTCGGTGATCAAGCTCTATAAATAGAAGTCTTGGAGCACAACTTCAGATATCCAGGGTTTTCTGCCTGAAGGCATCTAAGCTTCTACCTTCGGACAGATCCTTGTGATCTAGACCAAAGCATGAGAAGACAGTCTTGAGAGTTCTTCATCCCTTCAACCATTCCAAGTGACGACCGAAGCTCCGCCGGAGTTAGATCTTGAGAGAGACTACTCCACCCCCCGTCCATGGCACCACCGGCAGCCTTGACACACATCTGATAGAAGCAAGACATTGCTTCCATCTGACCCTCCATATCTATTCTATCTTTGTATCGTATTACATTATGGCTTAAGAGATTAATACATTTTGTGATCAATGCATTTCTATATTTTCCTTTGATTCCATCTCCATCTTCATTTACTTAGCATCCTTTACTTTCATTGCACCACTAAGTAAGACTGCTAGAGTATCACATATTTAATCATGAGGCATAGACATTGAAGCATGTAGCAAACCATCGAGAGGTGTGCGTTGCGTGAGTGTTGTGAGAAAATCCTATTTGCCTAGTGTGAAGCTGTAGCAACACTTGTCTATAAGCGAACACAATGTTTGTCTATGAGTAGAATCAGCAGCGACCAACTGCCCGGGAGGGTAAGTAGTTGAACGCATTAAGCAAAGTAAGCAGTGTTCCTAGAGATAGGAATAATCTTATGTCAACCATGTTTATGTGATTACCTTGTCTTATGAGCGCATCATTCATCATTTAGGCATACTTGAGAGAGTGGTCTAAAAACCAAATCTAGGCTTAAGAGAGTCAGACTGGATCGCATAAGCAAGAATAGAGGCTTAGAGATAAACTCTGTTTTCTATTACACAGCGCATGCACCCTATAGGATGCGGTCACATCGCATGCGTCCAGAAGTAGGATAAGGTGGTATGCGGTCATCTTGTTTATGTGTGAGAGCACGTGAGCAAGAATAGAGACTTAGACATAAGTTCTATCAACACTATCACATATTCATCGCATGCGTCTTCGTCAAGTGTGTATAGCATAATCGTATAGCTTGCATTGGCTGGGGTTACCCTTGCGATCAAGCTTACTGATGATCCCCGCCATTTTATCTATTTTCCCATGCATCTTATTACGTGTTAACAGTTGTCGTGTCTCTAACTCTCATAGTCATACTTCCACTGCTTAATCTGTTAGTTAGGAGTAGGAGTAGCGCTTAGCCCATAACCTTCAATATTCTTTTATTCTTCGTCACAAACACATTACTCACAACATTTAGCTACAAGTCCCTGAGTTCGACCTCGGATCACCCAAGAAACTTGCGATCTCTTTATACTTGGCGAGAAAGCAAGAAAAATTGTGGCAGGAACGCATGGTCATTGCATACATTCTTAGACGCATATTGCATATCCAACGCATGCCCAGCGACACATGGAGAACGAACATATGACACCACCAAGAAGGCTACATTGGTATTCTTGGTGTGAGAATCTAGAGGGTGGGCTCTCTGTGGACTTGGATTGAGGCAGAAGACGAAAGAAACAAAAATCGTGTAAACGATTGAGGAAGTGAGAGAAGACTGAACCTATCGTATAGGTCGATGCCCAATCGTTTAGCAAGAGCTAAGTGATCGTCTAGCAAAAGCTAAGCGATTGTTTAGCTCATTTCTTAGCTAAGTATCTGTCGCCTACAAAACACTACACGATTGTTTAGTTAATCCAAGCTGTCGCTTAATAAATCCTATTTACTTGACAACTTCCGTGAGATTTCGAGACAAAAAAATCTCAAGCTTACAAAACTAAACCTTACTAAAAATAGGAAAATATTTTTTCTTTTTATCTCACGGTTACCATGAAACCACCAATAACCTCCCACTCAATTGGTTATTAGAGAAAATGAATTAATTATCTAATAATTAATATTATTATAAATATAAATGATAACCAAATTATCATACTATATTTATAACCTATAGTTTTAATATTTCATCTTATGAAACATATAAACCATAGCTCTTTTCCTATTCCATGACACTTAATGTAAATCTCATTTACATCAGTTTCCACTAGATGTATCTCATACATCATACCGATCATATCATATATAATCGAATTACCTCTTGTCAATTTGAACATTTCAAATCACCACCAAGAACTGATCCTCAACTAAATCCATTGAGCTACCAAGGGGACCTTATGGACTTGTAGCTCGAAGCTTCAACGGTACGTGAATAACTGACTAAACTCTTTAGTCACGGGATCCACCATCCGTTAACTACCAGGCACTCCACTAAAGATTGACAACTGAACTCTCCTTACCACAGATATATTATGTGTCCATCTGAACCAATCAGTAGTGCGACAACCCTTCACAGATCGCTCATAAGTAAAGCTCGGCCAATAATCGTTATGCCCCTATAGTTACATCTAACTCCTTAAATAGTACTGATCCCTCTAATGAACATAAGTCATAGTCCTACTATGATTGAGTCCTCTCTTCCAAAGAGAAGCTGTGACCACTATGTTCAGGCCTCGGAATCAGCCCTTAAGGGAACAATCTCTCTACTTATCCTTACTTTGGAAAAGAAGTGAATTCTATCTTGTGAATTGAGTTCCCAACTCCCAAATTAGACAGGCCTCCAAAAAAGGTATGCATGTTGAGTTGGCAATCTGGCCACTCTCACCCATACTAATCAAATGACCGCCCTCAAAGGCAGGAGTTCCCAAAACACTCAGGATTGAGGTCGTGTCACCTATGGTCGTTTATGTGAGATGTAAGTTTCTAGTATCAATGGCGTTATATACAAAGTCTAGTCATCTCGTGGTCCGATTTTATACAAACTCTTTGTATAGGATAACCTCGCTTGCACGTCTCCACATGAATGGTTAGGATCTACCATCTGTAGTAGTTTACAACACTTGTAAACCTCTATAAAGCGGGTTGTATTTGTAGTGTCACTAGGATCAGGTATTCAACCTTAATCCTTATACTACATACCTATTTAGGTTATCACTTAAGGCATGATTCACTTGTATCACATATACATACTTGAGTTCATATAAGATAACCATGGAGCTTTGTTTATTGCATATGAGTAAATGCCATAATGAAATAACAATTATTTTATTCATCAAACAATGTGTATCATTACAAACAACGAGACTCTGAGAGAATTAGGACACCAATCCCAACAGTTTCCTCATCAGGGATTTGGCCACCATAATTTTCATGGCACTGCTTTGTTATCTATGTATAAGTAGGAATTTGAGTAGTCAGTCAGAGGTTGTGCAACTTACAAAGGGGACGAATTGGGCGAGGCTTGCTCCTTGAACAAAATCACCAATGGTTGAAACTTGATCAAACTATTTGAGGGTTTTCCTTCTTCTATTATCATGTTTATAAAAGAATCTTCTACCTCGCTCCTCCTTACCATATAAAATGATTCCTTTTCGGATATGGTGATTGAACTGGCTCCATGGCTATACAAGGATTGGAAGTGCCTAAGCAGTTGAAATGCCATGATGCTGAGGTATTTGTGGAGTGAGCCCAAGAGGATATAGCGAGGTATCCTCTAATCCCTGGACTCCTTACTCACTGGTGGAGCTTCAACTACAAACTTTCCTTTTCCCACAATGAGTAACTCCACAATTTTTGTCATCTGCTCTCTCAATATCTTGCCTTAATGATTCGTTTTTATAACTATCATGCTCACTCATGATTCTTGATTGCACTCTAGTTTGGTAAGGATATCGATTTGAAAGTGAGTTATTTTTAACGACAATTCATTAAAGCTATGTAAGACCCTTTTTTCTTTTCTTTTTTTTATCATTAATTATTATAACCACCCTCTTCTTTTTCCCAAAACAGATTATGATAGAACATGTAGAAGGAATTGCAAATGGATGAACATGAAATGGAGCAATAATGGCTTAGTTGTTGTGCAAAACTAAAGATTTTAAACTTTAGGAAATGAAATAACTAGAACAAAACAACGTATACACATACTCAAAACTATAAAATATCTTAAAAGAAATTACCAAAGTGCAACGAATCTCTGCATAACTTTGCTAAAGATTCCCCTAATTCCTTTAAATTAGTTTGCAATGAGAATATGTCTCTACTAAGCTCATGCCTCTAATAGGCGAATGCCCCTAACTCTTTTGGCCATTGTCCTTATCCTTTCCATGACATTGTTTATTTGGGTCCTCATGTCTTCACATTTCTGAGTCAATTACAATTTTTCCTATCTCAGTCCCTTGAAATAGGTCTCATTATTTAACATTGACTCATGCTTTTCTTTAACCTGTGTATGCTCCAACAATATTTTTGTTGCAGACTCTAGACATCTACAAATCTAGTACTAAAGATTTCAATGAGAGTATGTAATGCTTCATTATTCTCCTCCCAATGCTTCATTATTCTCCTCTAGGGGTAGTTGAGATACTTTGGAAAGTGGCAACCTAAGAATAGTATAATTGATTTGCTATTCTTTTTCTCCAAGTAATTTCTACTCACTAAAAAATAGCAAGTGGCCAAGTCAAACTTGCTTAAACTTAGGAACTTGACTTGTACACCACTCAAGCTCCCTCACTCTCAGCTTCTCAGCATACCAGCCACTTAATCACTTTCCTTCTCTGAAAATTCCCACAAAGTTTGGAGAGGAGATTCGGCATCAATGGTTCACGTCGATCGTTCAACGGTCTGCTGACACTACCCGCATGCGTGCCTACGCATTAGTCACTCTGCCTGTCATGTGCACCCATGCGCCAATGCACACACTGTCATGTGCATCCCTCTGCACACGCGACCGCTTACGTGTGCTTGCTCCCTCGTGTGCTCTGTCAACACCTATGTGCTTGGCGTGTGCCTAGTGCCTTGTTGCGTCCAACCATGTCCATGCATGCCTTTGCACCCACCAATCCTCATCCTATCATCATGCATCCACCCATGCTCGTTGGTGTGCTGATGACCTATCTGTGCCCTGCTTGTCTTGGTTGTGTACCAAGGTATGCTATCAGTCGTGCCATCTGATGGCCTCCAAATTTGGCTTCCACTCCTACATGTGATCAAAGGTACACTCTCTCACACCCTCATTGCCTTGAACCTTGCATGTTTCCATCTCTGAAAACAACCTTGTGACGTGCATGCAGCCTTGCATGCATGCATGCTGCTGCGTGGGTCCCTCTACGCGCATGGTCCCACCTACGTGAGCTTGCACCCACGCATATATTGCCTAGTGCGTGCTAGGGCCTTCCCAATGCCTGATGTCTTGTTGCGTCTGACCATGCCCGTGCATGTTTCTATGCTCACTAATGCCCATCCCAGCATCGTGCGCCCACCCTCGCCTATTGGTGTATTGATGCCTTGTCCATGGCCTGCCTATCGTAGCTATGTGCGAAGGCATGTTGTTAATCATCCACTTTGTGGCCCATGAAGATGTCAGCCACCCATTGACCATCCCCACCTCAAGTAAATCGCTTACTTGCCTTTTTATTTTTTGGTGTGCCACCCCCACACACTTTTAAAAATAAAATTAAAGATTAATTAATCAAATTTTAAACCATTTAAAATAAATTATCTTATTAAGCTATCATGCAATTCTAATTTTTCATTCATTAAGTATACAATATAACTTTTATATAGATATATTAATGAATTAAAACTTATTATATGCATTTATGATAAAATTATTAACTAAATATAACTATTTTCATTAACATACACAATATAACTCATATACTAAAGATAATGAAAAACTATATAATAAGCATGTTTTTAACCATACATTAAATCATATAATATAACTCTTATATTATAACATGCAAACTATATAGTAATTATCATGCATATAGTTTTCATTAAATAGAACTTTTATATTACAAATAATGAAAACTATATATTAATTTTCATGCATTCATATATTTTAGGAAAATTCCTAAACATTAAATATAACAATTATATTTAAATATGATGCATGACATGCTTAACCTATGGTGAGATTTTAATCTATATGACACATTTTATGCAACATATAAATTAAAATAATTTAATACATATATCCCATCCATTATTAAATTAAAAAACAATAATAGATTGGATTTGGCATTTTAGAATACAAATAAAATTACAATAATTTTAAATTTCTTATCTTCATGATAAATATTTTGTCATGATCTTCTCAAATTAGGGTTCCAAAATCCTAATTTTCAACCAACTCCCGCATCATTCGCACCCAAAACAAATTGCTCTGTCTAGGGGAATCGGAATCCAAAACCCTCCATAACTCCCCTACAAAGGGAAGCTAACATGATTCTTTAAATTAAAAATAAATTTAACTTAATTTAAAATAATTTAATTATTTAATTAATTAAATTTAGATATCTTATATTTAAATAAACCCATATTTTGAATCATATTTAAATTCATATCTCTCTCATAACCTATATTTTTAGTATGAATCTCTTTCACATTAATTTTAACTTATAGTCTTTTATATGAATCTCGTTCACATAATCAATATTTGAATCTTATTCAAATATATTACTCTTTCATATTAATGTGTCTATATACATTATATTAATTATATCTTATATAAAAAGAGATTAATTATTTCGCCGTCCAGTCTTATACAAACTTTTTGTATAGGATATCTCCACGCATCTCCACATGAAGGATTTGGATCACATCGTTTGTAATGATTACGAAGTGGGTCGTTTCTATAGTGTCACTCGGATAAGGCACCCAACTTTATCCATATACCTCAGACCACTTAGGTTATTACTTGAATATGATCCCTTTGTATGTCTATCACATACTGTTCAATATATAAAATAACATTGAATCTTAGTTTATTGGATTGAGTTAGGCAGTATAAATGACAAATAAAATAGCGTCTTATTTTATTAAAAAAAAATACTTTGTATATACATTATAAACCACGAGATTTAGGACATAAATCCCAACAATCTCCCACTTTTCCTAAAGCTAATAGGGTGTACAATATATTAAAGTCCAACAATACAATAAACTAGGACATCCACTATATCCAGTAACATCTCCCACTTGCCCTAGACTCTCTAGATGACCCTCAAATACTTTAATCGAGAGAGCCTTTGTAAATGGATCGACTATGTTGTGCTTCGAAGCTGTCACACCCCTTACCAGATTACCCTCCTAACCTGGATGGAATGGTGACTGCAGCAGTTACCAACCCTTTTGCTGGCACTTACTGCCTATCTTACCTGTTAAATTTTGCTCAAACCCTGAATACATACATATTAACTCAGAACTTAACACATTTACATTACAGGGTTTCACAACATTGTTTATACATGGATATTACAACTTAGCCCCATCAAGAATACTAGTCACTAGACAGACACATGTGTACTAACTAATACAGGTCTTCAATTACGCTTCCTTCAACCTGTTTCTTTGAGTGGCAGAGCAGCAGCAGAAAAGTCTTTTGGGAACTGACCGCTACCTGAAAGGAAAACATTTGAAAACATGAGCTAGAAGCCCAGTGAGTGACTTAATAAAACATAAATCTCATGCTTAAACTAAAACCTCGAAAGCATAATACTGGAACTAAAATATACCAAGCAAACGTGTACATAAAACCTTTAAAACCATTGTATCCGAAACTTGAATCTTAGTTAAGAATGAACATTCATCGCTCTAATTCCCAACGCCAAGCCATGGCCAGATGAGACCTCTACTTCGACCTGTTCATGTTAAACTATGGCTAGAAAGAAATCCCTACGTCGATCTCTTCAAATATACCGATGGGTATCTCAAGCAACTTCCTTTATACATAAATATTGATAACAACTCTTAAACACCATTAGACATCATTATTCCCTAGTTGAGAACGAGCATACATCGCTCTAACTCCCAACGTCTGTTACTGGCCAAGAGACCCATACTTCGGCCTCTCTTAGCTGGCATATGGCCTAGGAGACCCATACTTCGACCTCTCATTCAGAACTACCTACATGCATGTGGAGTTTTCTATGTACCGTCAACACCTTAGGTATATTTATTCAGATACCTTCCTTACCTTCAGTATCCGGCTCACCTAAGCTATCAAGTTATTGAAGAGCATTAAAAGAATAGTTTTCAAATATAGCATAGAAAACTCTTTAGGATACCTTCCCTATCTTCAGTATCCCTTTTCATTATGTTTAGGAATACCAACGCGTGTACTTTGACAACCTTAGGTATTTAAAACATAGTACATCAAGCTTCATTCCACCTTAGCTTTAACCCTAACGCATGCTTCATACTTTGTAAAATAAGTTGGCTTAAATCATGTTGAACTAGCTTGTAAAAACCATTAGCATGCATTAGACATGGAAAACATACTTGGAAAACTCATACATTAGTAAACATCATGCGTTGATCATGCTTTCAATCATAGAAATAAGTTGCTTGGAATCCTATAAAATTTAGCATGAGACTAACTTTGCTCAGTCCCTCGATGTCGTATTACTTACGTGCACGTGCTTATAACTTAGTACCGTCATACCTTAGGTACTTAACTAGGATACTTTCTCATTGTCCTTCAGTATCCTTAGGATACCTTCTCATTGTCCTTCAATATCCGTCGTATAACTAGTTATAAGCATTTAGCTGAAAACTAAGGTTTAGTGCTCAAATCATCAAACTAGTTCATCCATCATACTAGTTCATCATAAAAATGAAGTTACTAAAATATGCTGAAAGTATTTGGACAAGATAACATATTTAAATCATGTCAATTTCCATGAAAAACATGTTTTGCTTAGCATGAGAAATAGCTTTAAACATATGTTGCTTGGCACTTCATTTAAACACTTAGCATGAGAAATAACTTCAAAGAAATCATAGTTTCTAAATCCTTAAAACATTAAATCATCATATAGTCACTCACAGCTCGTTGGGACTCTTAACGGGTTATACGCCTCTCCTAGCTCTTCTTGGCCTGAAAGGACATAATTCCTGGTTAAATTCCTTAGAATTCTTAGCAGAATACCTCAAATAGTTCATTTACTAATAGAACTTTCTTCAACAAAACCACATTGCTAGCGAGACAACCATTATGAGTGAATTCATCCTCATGAGCGAGATCAAGTATTTCTTTAACAAACTTCAACCTAGCGATACTCACCATACCGACGAGATTCAGCCCAAATTTCTAGCGAGATGTCCTTCTTGAGCGAGATCCTCATCACAAAATCAGCGGGATTATCATCTTAAGTGAGATCCTCATCCTCCTCATCTCGCTCTCGCGCTTCACGGTGAGCTGTTTGCTTGTTCTTCCCAAGCAATTGTCTGCTTCTGCACAGATTCTCTGTTTCAACTTCAAAAATTCATAACTCAAAATCCTGAACTCTTTTCAAGAAACTTCCTTCTACAAACTTGTTTAAAATCTAATTAACTTTCTTACCTCAAAATTTTAGCCAAAAATTCCTCATGATTTGGCCTGAAGCTTCCAATCTTCACCTCAGGCCTTGATTAATCCGAGATTTTGTCTCTTCTGCAAATTCCTCACTTTTTGTTCTTCTTCTCCTGCATTTTTTCTCCGGCAAGACAACCTCGAAAACTAGATTCTTCCGGCTTTCAAATGGCACCAATTTCACTAAATTTGCTCATGTATATTGCCAAAACCAAGCTTTCGAAGTTCCTCTTCCTTTTAATCTTCCTGCCGCCTCCCGAGTTCAAGGATTAACTGCCACGTCACCCCATATTTAGTGCCTCCAGCCAAACCAATAAGTGAGCTTCCCTATTTAATATGTTTTTCTTTTCCTTTCTCCACAACTCCTATAAATAACATGGATTTTCACTTACTAGATATTTAATATATCATTCCTTTGGCTAAACATACATGTCTAGGAAATTTAGAATTCGGGGTTTACAAAAGCTATCTTTGTGACGATCACCTCTCATCATTGTACAATCTTCCATATCAAATGATATTTGCGCTCTATGTGCTTTTCTCTCTTGTGACTTGTAAATTCTTTGGAATTTTCCAACACCGCTATTATAAGAATAAAGGATCATAGAGAATGACATATTTGGAACCACCTCTAGATCTTTCAAGAACTTCCTAAGCCATCGAGCGTCTTTAGCAACTTTACAAGTAGTTATATACTCTGCCTTCGTGGTAGAGTCAGCAATGCATCTTTTCTTAATGTTCTACCATACTATAGCTCCTCTGTTAAGAGTGAATACTTATCCTGATGTGGATTTCCTAGAATCCCTATCAGTCTGAAATTAGGGTCAGTGTATCCTGTAAGGAATAAATCCTTAATGTTATACGCAAACATATTATCCTTCGTTCTCTTAAGATCCTTGAGGATTGTTTTAACTGTAGTCCAATGATCTAATCATGGATTAGAATGATATTTATTGACAATCTCAACTATATAGCATATGTTTGGCCTAGTACACAACATGACATACATTAGGCTACCCACAGCTGATGCGTAATGAATCTGTCTCATTTCCTTAACCATTTGAGGTTTCTTAAGACATTGTTCCTTAGACAAAGTAATTACATGCCTGAAAGGTAGTAAACCCTTCTTGAAATTATGTATCAAATATCTTACAGGCATTTTGTCAATATACAATGTGTGATACAAGGTAACATTTTGTTCTTGTGGTTCCTAATAATTTGAATCCCAAGAATAAATTGTATTTCACCCAAATCTTTCATTTGGAATTGAGTAGGCAACCAATTCTTTACACTAATTAGTAAACCTACATCATTCCTAATGAGTAGGATATCAACCACATACAACACAAGGAAAGCTATAAAATTGTTGATAATCTTCTTGTAGACGCAAGTTTCATCAATATTCAGGTCAAAGCCATAATGTTTGATCGCATTATCAAAACTTATATTCTAAGATCTAGATGCTTGTTTCAATCGACAAATAGACCGATTAAGTTGCAAACTTTTTGCTCTTGATCTTATTCGATGAATCCCTCTGGCTATTTCATATAGATATTCTCATCAAAATTATCGTTCAAAAAAGCAGTTTTGACATCAATTTTCCATATCTCATAGTCATAATATGTGGCAATGGACAAGAGAATTTGTTGGTTGAAAATTTAACTTTCAAAACAAGAGGGAACCAACTTTTTGGTTAGAGAATCCCACATTGTAAAATTTGATATTGGAAGTCTCCCTTATGTACTCTAATCTTGAGTTTTAGGTTTAGGCACCAGGGGTACCCATGTTTTGGAGGGAATAAGGAGATAGACCAATGTGGGTTTGGTAGACGTCCCACACTCACGCCGTCGCCTGGTCGAGTGTGGCGAGGCGCATGTGTGATTATTATTTTTAATAAAAATATTATTTTTTTAATTATTTTTTTAATTTTTCTTTAATCGAAAAAAAGAGGAAAAGAAAAGAAAAGATCCTCCCCGTTTGCATTTCGTCCGCGTAAGCAATTCATATGTGCACGTTCTGAGGCTCACCACCTTTTTCGTTCCACGCTGAAGGCCTATAAAAGGTGTGGCCTTCAACAATTCGAAAACACAACTCATTTTCACTTCATTCCATTTTTCCTCTCCTATCTCTTCCATTTTAGTTTTCCGAGCAATGGGTTAGAAATGGTATATGTTCTGGTCGGTAACAATGCATTTCCAATCGAGTTTCTTTGGCTGTTTTATCTTGGGACAAGTGGCAATTTGTAGACTTGCTTGCATACTTGGGCAAAGCCACAAAACGTCTTAAAGAGAGTGAGCTCCACGACTCAACCTATAACGGGTTTATGTTTTGCAGGTTTTGCTCTTTGCTTGACCGTCGTGCCTTGACTGTTTACTATTCGTCGTTTTGAGGGTCCTGTTGTTTCCAACAAAATTCGAATTGATTTTAACATGGCAACATGTGAGAAAGTTTCATCATAATCTACTATCTCCACCTGAGTATAACCCTTCGCCACTAGTCTAACCTTAAAAGTTTGCACCTTCCCATCTACACCTCTTTTTCCCACTCCGTTTTTTTTAAGTTTTGACTCTAATACTGTCACCTTGTTTAGAGGTATGCCGCCACATGTTCTTCTTTGACCGACCATGATGGTGCCATGTGGCACTTGTGAATCTCCAGCCTTCCACAATGATCCTTAAGCCTAGAGTTGCTCGGATCAATATGCCCAAGCAGGCCTTGGCACTACCGGTGTGCGCACCTAGCCCATACCGTCGCACCCACATCTGTTGACCATGCACACACCTCCTTCGTGTGCGTGTGTGTATGTGTATGTATATATATATACACATACGTGTATCTATATATTCTACATGTGTGTGTGCACACGTGTATGTGTTTGTATGTGTGTATGTATGCTCGCACGTGTATGTGTGTGTGGTGCGTGTGTGCGCACGTGCACGCATGCATGTGTACATATTTATATATATATATATACACACACAAACCAAATGAAGCATATAAGAGAAGTTTCTTGCCCTTATGAACTTCCCAAAACTATTTTATTTTCAAAACCTACACAAGTAATGACTGTTTCTTAAAAAAATCGAAAATCATTGACCTTATAAATAAAAGTAGGAATGCATAAAAAGCTTCGATAGAAAAAATAAAGTATGTTAAATATTTACAGTAGTAAATATTTGAATTTTCTATAAATAAACCAAGGTATATTTAATAAATGTGTGAACAAGAGAATTTGTACAATTTATCGTCTTATATACCAAACAATATAGATGCACCAAACAATATATACGTTATATATTTACATTTTCCAATATATTTGTAAACACACCAAAAATAAATCATGGTATGTGTGATGTATATTTACTATTTCTAGTATATTACTAATATATTCAACATATATTTGAGATCTTAATGGAGATTTGATCGATTTTCAACTAGGAATATTGAAGAAAATAAATGAAATCTTCTAAAAATAAAGAAACATTAATTTAAAACATCTTGCATTAAATGAATATCAACCAAAATTAATAAATTACAAAAACAAAATCAAAAAATGATGTTACTAAGAAAAGAATTAAATATTATGAAGATTTATTGACTAGAGATAATATAATTAATGACATTTCAAAAAATAAAATCCTTACATAATTAATAATAAATCTTAAAATGATATATTTTTATTTTAAAAAATTACCAAATTAAAAAATGAGAGACAATCAATTAAAAGGTTAAAAATTTCACAAAATGTTGCTGAAATCTAATGATGAAATATTACTAAGCATTTATGAAATAAAAATATTAGTTAGACAAAAATCATTCTTGGCTAAATGGATAAATTGGTAACTCACATTGGATAACCCTAAAAGGTGGAAAAAATATGAGTATCAAGAGAGAAAGAAGTAGAAGCATTCACATATTCTTTAAACATGGTAGCCACGAGCCTCTTCGTTTGTTTGATCATTTTTTGCTTCCAAATTTTCAGCAGCTTTTTCTGAAGTAAAATGTGAATGACAAACTTAAAACTTAATATAACAGTGGAATAACACTGAAATACCCCTCTTAAAGAAGGTTAAAACTAAACCAACGACATGGCAACCACCATAACAATAGGTATGAAATCACCGATATGGAACTGGAACTCCGCTCTCTCTCTCTCTCTCTACTACCGATCTCCTTCTCTCACACTCAGAACCCACAGATCTGATGCTCCAAACTCACATCCCTCGCAAGGGAAAACCCACATCTGATACTCTGACGACCACTCGTATCTCTTTCTGACTAGCCCACAACCTCTTGTGTAAACACATGCCCAACAACCACTCTAAACACAGCAACTAGAGGGAAAAAAAAACTCATGGAAAAAGAAGAAACTCGGAAAAAAAAAATGGTAGTGTTGACTAGGGGTGTTCAAACAACCCGACAACCCAAATAACTCAGACTACCCAACCCAAAATATAAGGGTTGAGATAGATTAGTTTTGTTTTTGAGTTGAATTGGGTTCAATTTTTTCTGTTTCTGTTGGATTGGGTTGTATCGTAGGTTGGTTAAAAAAAAATTAGGTTTACCCAACCCAACCCGAATTATATATATATATATATATATATATACATCTTTGTTTAAAATTTGATTACTTTGTGATTTTTTAATATTTTTCTTTTAAAATTGTTATGATATTTATCTTTGTTTAAAATTTGCAATAAATATCATATTTAATATTTAGTATTTGAAATTTGAGATTTTAGTTATTAGTCATGTGTTGTTTATAAATTTACTTATTTTTAATTAAAAAGAAAAAATAAGTTATAACCCAATAACCCAACTAAACCCGAATTTTAAGAATTGGGTTGGATTAAAGACTTTATTTGGGTCATTTAGGTTGTTAACCCAACCAACCTAATTTTCAGGTTAGTCCTAAAAACATCTTCAACCCAACCCACGTACACTCCTAATTGTTGACTAGTAAAATTTTTAAGTGGGTGCCAAAATCTCTAAATCTAAATAGGAAAATATTGAAGAAAAGAAGAGAAGTAAAATTGGAAATGAATAGAAATAGATCCTAAGAAGGAAGCTATTAATGCAACGATGCACAATTCAAGAATATTATCAAAAACAAGTCGCAAAGTTCAAAATATTTTCTATAATATAACCTTATCACTCGACCGTCCTTAATCTAAATCATTTGTCAAGTACCTAAATAACAGTCACATATTAATTGAACACTAATTTAATGATTCGCAGTATCCAAAATAACAGTCACATATTAATTTAACGATTTGCGATAAATTTAACTTTTTTAAATGCCCTGAATGAAAACTTTTAATACATTAAAAATAAAATTGAGAATATCAAACAGTTAGAGAACATATTGGCCCCAAACATGAAAGTACCAATATAGCACCTAAACTTTAATTTGAAACATCTATCCCTGTTTCATGAAATTACAACAATTTAGTCCCTATAATTTCATATTTAACGATGCAGTTCCTATACTCTAAAATTTAGCTCCCTGGAGTTTTTTTGACACCCTAATGGTGTAGGGTCAGATAAGTTGTCCTATAAGATTAGTCAAAGTGTGCGTAACTTGGCCCAAACACTCACGGATACCAAAAAAAAATGCTTCCATGTCCAGAAAGAAGAAAACAAAAAAAGGAAAAGGAAAAAATTCTATATAGATTGAAAGACCATCATCATTTGGTGGGAGCAAAATGAATACAAATGGAAGAGGAGAGAATGATGGCTTTTGATTTCTTTTCATATTGAGCCCGTTGACATCAGAAGTAAAAATGGAGGGAGGGTACTAAATTTTCTTTTCCAATGAAATAAATGAAAATATAGGAGTAGATTTGGTCAGAGAATGGTTCCTGTTTTAAAAGAATTACTTGGGAAACAACATGCTGACCAATCTTATCCTTCCTTACAAGAACTTATATCTGTTTCCAACACCATTTCATTGCATCAATCTGTCTTGAATGTCTCCAGATCTATACTACAAACAACCATTAATTCAAGAATTATAACACTGATTATATAAAACCAAATACAGAAACACACAAATTTCTCTATGATCAGTAAATTAGCCATTAGTTGAACTCCAGAAAAAAAAAAGCATTAATAATAATATTAAAAGAAAAAAACATGTGGATTCAATTCATTCAATTTTTAGAGCAACTAAAAAACAATTAAATTCCGTATCTTGGAAAAAAGATTGGGGGAAAAGAACATTTTGTTTAATGTCCTAGCAAAAGTTAAAAGGCTCATTTGATAACGTTTCTATTTCTTATTTCCCAAATCTTGTTTCTTGTTTTCTATATTTTAAAAACTAAAAACAAAAACATGTTTGATAATTATTTCTACAAGTTTCTTGGAAAAAAGTTATAGACAAACTTTTTTTTCCTATCCTTTTCTCTTATTTTATAGTTTAAATATAATTTAATTATGTAAAATAAAAGATATATAACATGCATTAAAATAAAAAGTAAATATAAAAAAACTACATTATCTAATACAAGTCTCGATATAAAATTAACCACAATAATAATATTGTTCCCATCATTTAAATGTTCCTTAAATTTTATCTACAATAATATTTTTCACTCTAGTCATTTATCTTAAACGATTTGACTAAAATTCAACTCAATTCTATTATGTGTTGTGATTGTAAAATATTAGAGTAAAACTAAGTGAATTTGGGAAGAAAATTTATATATTGTAAAATTCTCATCGGTTTCAAATGTACTAAAAATAAAAATCATAAAATAATATATAAACATTCAAATTTAAAATTTAAAATTCAGAAATTAAAAAATTTAAATATATATATTGAAAATTTAAAATTTTGAAATTAAAAAAAAATATAAATCTAAATAGCAAAGTTCAAAATTAAAATTTATACTAATATACAAATATAGAAAAATTAAGAAATAAAAGAAATATTAAAAATAAAAAATAAAAACCAAACTGACTTAACTTAGACTCGAATTGAAGACCATGATCTAGATGAATTTTGATGCATGTCTTAAAACCAAGACGGCAGAGGTTCCAATGGATACATTTAAGAAACTGAAATATATAAAATAAGACGGAACGGAAATTTCTCAAATTTGGTCCCTTTTTGGGAAAGGTTTCTTAAAATTGAAACAAGAAATGAGACAGTTATCAAACAAGTCAATTTCTTGAAAAATGAGAAACAAAAAGTTAGAAAGAAAATAGAAACCCTAAACATTATGAAATGGGCCCTCTAAAATGCCTAAAAAAGGAATCATCTCAGATAATAGAAACTTCTATAATGAAATACAAATTTTCCAAACCAATAACTTGAGGAGCCAGCCAAGTTCATACTGATCACTAATGCCAAGTTTGTAGAAAGCTTAAACAACAAATATCACTTCAACAACTAGCAAACTTACCATCCAGGACATAACTAGAACCTCAGTTTAGCTTAATCAACTAGAGATTGATGAGCTAAAAATTAACGTGGTCACACAATAGGGAAGAAGTAAAGTTGAATATGGAGAAGGATGAAAAGATGGATTTACCTGCATCGAAGTATCAGCGTCTAATTCGAGGCTTGCAGCAGAACTGAGCAAGTAGGGCCACGTGATCAGAAGACCACTCTGGCGAGGGAAGTGCCGTGTTTTTCCTCATGCTTTCCTCATCCAGAAGCTCTAATAAAGACTCAACTGTTAAGGAGTCCACTGTAAACAAGAAGGAACAAGAGAAATGATGAAACAAACGGAAATTGTTTTTAAAGAAGTATCATCAATACAAAAAGGTAGTAAATAAATAAATAAAGAGCAGAGCCAATCATACTTGGCGTCTAAAAGCTTACCGGTATAAAATATGTAGTCTAGGGTGCCAATGAAATCTCTAGTACAGTTTGTAAACAAGGGTTCATTTGTTGTTGGGTCAAGTCTCTTCCTTTGTTTCTCTGATCCAATACTAACACCCATTCTTGCAAAGGATGAATAAGCACTAACCTGTAACAGTTTGCTGGAAAATTAGAATAAGGCCATAAGCCTTCTAGAAGAGGAATGTAAATGTAGCCCCAAGCTAACGTTAACATCGTATTAAAATTACTTTTTTTAAAAAATAAATACAGAAAAGAAGAGAGGCAAAGAGAAATGAAGAGTAAAAAACTAATAGAACTAAAATTTTAAAGCATTATGCAAGGAAAAATATTACCAGTTGAAGCTTATGAATCAGCTTGCTAGGTGGGCGAAATAAGTTGAGAGGATCAACTGCCAGGTCTGGATGTGATGGTTCTACCTTCCCCATTGCAAGAAGTGAATGAGGAGCACTGTAATAAATTTCGGTGGTAAAACTAAGCAGCAAAAATAATATCCACAAAGACCATAAAAAGAACGCCAGCATTCTTAGGGAGCAAAATTCATCAGTGCAGAAGACAAACCTTCCAGGAACAGAATTGAAATCGCCACAGACCAACATTGGAATGTCAGCACTAACAGCTATTTTCTCCAGTCCTTTCAGAAGAGTCGACACCTGCTTTCCAATAAGTATATTTAGAGCAAGAAGTTTCTAAATCTTTCCCCTTTTTTTTTAACTTTTGCTTTTGTTTTAAAAAAAATGGGTCGAGGGTTGGGGGAAGCACCTGCCACAGCTTGACATCTTTTAAATCCTGATGATCATTAACATGAGTATTGGCCTGAACAGAAGAATCCACCAAAAAATGGTCAAAATCTGTTTGAAAGAGTATCAGACAGTAGCATGGTTTTATCAGTTGATAAAAAAAAATGGAATTTTGTAACTAACCAAAGTTAAAGATTATAAACCTCTACGAGAGATAAGCAACCACTAAAAAGTACTCTCCAAATTATTTGGTTCATAACTTAGTAGAACAGGAAAAGATTCTTCTACAGATATATTATTAAATGGCAGTCCTGTCGTAATACATCGGAGGTTCTTCAAAGGAAACTTCCTTTTTTCACTCTCATGCATTCAGATTGTTCTTTTTTTTTTGGAGAACGGAAATTTATTTACCATTTGTTCTTCATTCTTCAGCCAAATCCGTTGAATTGCAGGCATAAGATAAGTTGTCTTCTACATTTAAGTTTTCTTGGGTGGTCTCTCCCAAGTTGAAGGATAATATTCATCAGCTTATTCATGGGTGTTATTTAGCTTCCAAATCTCATTTATTACAGATCAACATGACTAAGCTCTTCTGTTGGAATTGTGGATGGAAAGAAATTTGAGAACTTCATAAAACAAACATCTTCCATGGCTTGACCATTATGACTCCGCCAGATTGAAAGCACCAACATGGTTCTCCTTCCGAGGCCTTTACTACTTTCTCTTTACAAGATATTAAGCTAAATTGGGATCCTTTTATCTTTCCTTTATAAATATAAAAGAATTTCTTGGGCTTTTGAACCACCAAGAAGTTGTATACCATCGGAGGCCAAACAAATATTTAGATTCAAAACAAAAAGAACTAATCATAAAGTGCTTTTTCCCACAAGGTATACACTACATGAGGAAGTGTATAAGGTATACACTACTTGAGGAAGTGTATACCATCACTCGTTGGAAAGAATGTTGAGTAAAAGGCAAAAAAAGAAATCTTACCACACAGAGAAGCTGCCTTTTCCCCAGATTATCAGCTCCCTGATTACCAAATTTTGCTTCAAGAACCACTATCAGTGCAACATTATCCTACGCAGATAATATGGTTAAACTGATTATGGCTAGAACAGAAACAAAGTATATGAGGAAAATAAAATAGAAATCACAGAATTAACTCAGAGATCAACCTAGGAACAAGAGTCTACCTTAGCTAATCGTGTTAAAGTACTCTTCTTTTGTGCAGTGGGAATTTGAGCATCAGTCAACGACTGGGCAGCCTTATTAAACTCAACCTGAACGCAAGCATAAAGCTCTCTTAGATATAAATTAAACATAAAAACTGGAAAAGAAAAGAAAAAAAAAAAGTATATATATATAAATTCAAAACCTCATATTTCTTGACATGTGCAAATCTGTCTCTACGGAAAAATGTTGCACAACCATCAATTGTTTGTGTGTTTCCACTGTAAACCTAAAAGGTTCAACAGCAAGGATCATGAGAGGACCAAACAGCACAGGAAAAAAAGAGAGATGGAGCCCAAAAAACAAAAGTCAAGAGAGAAAGTAGGAAGTTAAAAGTAATAAAACAATTAAGACAGAAACCTCATTTGTCTTTCTCTTATACAGAGCTTGATAGCCATGTTTGTCAAGTTCAGGTGCAAAAAATGCCTCAAAATGATTGCTTTGGACCTGCACAAAAAAATAAAATATTTTATCATACGTAGCATCCTCCTAATCCTATCAGATCGCTGTTTCAGAAGTTCACAAGTCCTTGAAAACGGAGGTGATTCTAACAAGTTCCATGCAGTAAACCGTGACAGTGATACACCACAAAAAGGGATGAAGACAGAGAGGGATTTATCTCTATGGTCTCTTTCAAGAAACAATAGATTTTGCATTCAAACACAACATGAAAATCCCTTTTGAGTGCTAGTAAACAAAACTCACTTGGTTTTAGGAAAAAAAATGCACCATGTCTCATCATACCTCCTGAAGACAAACAATATCTGCATGATACCCAACTATTTCTCGTAACAAATTCTGTCGGCGGTATGCCCAGGAAAGAGCCCATGAAGGACAATAGCTGTATGATTCACTTGTCGCATATACATCAGCAAGAATGTTGTATGAGAGCACTGTGAAAGAACCAGAAGATAAAGAACGACCACTAGAATCCAATTGCCCAATCGCATCAACACCACTAACAGGGATTAAACAGCGTGGACTGGGGGATGGAGCTGGAATCACACGAGAAGTTAGTAAAGTGTTAACTGGTCCAGAAGGCAATTTTGACTCTGCATCTACCACAACACACTCAAACTTGAGGACATGGCCAATGTCATCAGCTGATGGAGTGTATGTTTTAGATCGTCCAACTTCAAACCAAGTCTCACCACCACTCCTTTGCGTAGTGGATGAAGGATAAAAAGGAGTTGAACCGTTGGTCAAGCTAGTACTTGATACTGTACCAGATAAGTTAGCATTGATCACTCCAGGACCTGCGTTATTGTAGCGTCCAAATAACTCTTCATCCTCATTTACATTATCACTCACAGCACTTGTCGCACGATCATGCAGCGCACGGTGATGTTGCCATGCATCCGAGAAACACTTAGTTGAGCAATGATAACTTTTAGCAACAGGTATTTTTGCTTTAAGACAACCTAAGCATTGCAAGGTTGCTTGCACAGAAGGATGTACACTACATATGGCAACATTTCGATCATTTTGGACCCGGTACCTGCAACAGAAAAGAATTGCAGAATAAAAATAGTGAAAATGCCAGAAATAGATTACTTCTTTCAATAGGAAACGGCCACAGATAATGCATATAGCATATGAATGCATACTAAAGCAAGGATAGTTTATCCAATCCGATCCCTTTTTCAAATAAGAACTTTAATCTAAAAACATTGTGGATAAACAAACAACAAAATTCTGTCATAATGGAATCGCCCATGAGTAAGCAAATCTTTTCTCGGAAAATAACGAGGATTTTTATTTCTTTAACACACGTGCCCGTGTGCACACACATATACATATCCAAGCTCTAAGCTTACTACATTCACAATTGGACGGTACCCATCAGTCATCACGTGATGTTTCTCCCCACTTCTACAACGAACTAGAAAGAAAAATACTGGAAATGGAATAAATGAAAAAGGGATCATTTGTCAGTTAGGTATTTAGTTGGTAGTCTTGGGGATTGTTCTGCCCAAGTCCTCAATAGTTGAAGATCATTCCTCACAGGTCTTTCTTCTTCTTCTTCTTCTTCTTTTATTTTTTTATTTTTTATTTTCTATAATAACATGATTGGTAGAAGAGAATATAATAAAAATCTCCATTTGAAGCTAAACATTTTTTTTCCAAAGCATCTTCTCCAAAATCTATCTCAAAACGGTGCCTCCTTTTCCTTGTCATATACATCTCAATTGGCTCATTGCTATGAGCACTTGGTTAGGAATGACACTACTTTTAGGAAAGTAAAAGTGAACGAAGAACTCCAATCTTTTCTTCTTTCTTCTTTTTTTTTTCCTTTTTTTTTTTTTAATAAGAAACAACTCCATTGATTGAATGAAATATCTAAAGATACAAAAGGGAAAGGTGTTTCCAATTTGCAATAAGGAAAGAATAACTATGGCTTTTTAAAGCCGATATATCTTTGCACCAAAAAAAAATGTATCAATGATGACAGCGTCTATAATGTCCTTTGAAGTCTTGCTCTTATCCCAATGATTCTTGCATTTCTTTCATCTCAAATCTTCAACAACAGCACAAATATTGCAAATCCATCAACATTTTTAGTGGCTGTGAAAGGTAGATCAATGAACAATTATCGAAGCCAACTCTAAATGTCATTAGTGAGAGCCACGGGCAAATTGAAGGCTGTAAAAAATCTCCAACCAAATCCCTTTTGTAAAGGGACAATCAAAGAGAACATGCTGGACAGTTTCATTGTTGATTTGGAAAAGGCAGCACCATAACCATGTTACCCACGAAAGACTCCAATCTAAAGCCCCATAACCAGTACAAGTTGCTCTCCTGTTCCTAATTCCTAACTTAACCCCCGCTTGATCCTCTATTGAGGACATCTCAACTTAGCGTATGAGTGCGAGTGCCATGCTCTAATATTCTACCATAGGTCCCTTATGTTGCTCAAATCCTTATCTTTGAGAAAAAAGACACATCCCCCATTTTGCCCATATACAGGGGCCAATTTAACCCTCATAGTTCATACCAAGAATGAAATGAATGGAACCATCATATCCTTGAAGATAGAGAAACGGAATTCACTCAATTTTTTTATCACCTTTTGTATACATATCTTTCAAGGTGTAAATTTACTTCCTTTTTGTGTAATTACAATCTTACATCTCTTACAACTCAATGGAATAGCATTATGTAATCTCTCACGACACATGTTGCCCCTTCTATAATTTCATATATCAATGAAACTATGATTGAATGTTTCTCATCAAATATATATATAGTTCATACCAAGAACACAGCATAATGAAGGTCAATGGATGACAAAAAGATGATGAAATCCACTGGTTTCTGTGAATGATATAATTATTGGAGAAAGGTTGACAGTAATAATGAGATGTAGAAGCTGCACAATGATGTGAAACTACATGGACATCTTGAAAAATATCTGTCATTCATTTCGAAGTCATGGGGTGAGGATCTAAATTCCAGTATGCTTGTTAATTTCCCATATAGAAAAGAGAAATGTTTATCATTTAATCAGTATCACTACAAAGAAGACATACAATCTGAATTCTTTTATGCTCCAGGGCTCTTCACTAGAAATTATCAGAAGCTTGGATTCTACCATGACATAAGCTGTCATAGTCATCCTAGTTTTAACAACTGACGAGCTTCATAGTCTCAGGTTAATCAAGAATGTCTTTGGTATTGATGCATTTCCATTTGACTTTCAAGCTTCCAAGATATATTCAATATTAACTCCATAGGGAGAGAAAAAATGGCAAAAAACGAATAAGTACAGGGCGTTCAATATGAAATGAAGAATTAACAAATATGAATTGTAATAAAAGAAAATGGGCATGTCACGCACAGAAAGATACTAGCACAAGTGTAAAAGCTCAAAAACCCAATCGCGAACAAAGCATGCAGCCATTGACAAAGATAAGGAAAAAACTTGGGCAACACCACGTTGAAACCTCGATCACAAACCAGCCTCCGGACACACCAAATACAAAACCCAGAAGTAGAAGCCTCAAAGAAAAACGATATGAAATGGGGAGGTACCGTTACCATTTGTATTTCAGAAAAAAACCATCAACCGGAGCCGACTCAGGCACATCATCAGTAGTGACGGAGGTGTCCGGGCGGCGGAGGAGCAGGTAGGGTGTGAGTTCACAGCCTACAATGGGGATATCAGAAGGAAGATGCACTCGGAGCACGATCAGCATGCTTTATTGTTGGTCAAACGTCGCAGCAGCAAGTTAACCCTATACACCAATTGATCAAAAACAGTGATAACTCGGCAGATACTTGGCGGATCTGCCATTAATACTTGTTGATACGAATACTCGCCAGCCTTGGAGAGGCAAAATCAAAGCTCGGAATCAGCGAATTCAAAGAAGATGGAAGCAGCCCAGGTTGGAAATCTGGAAACAACATTCAAAATTCCGGTATTGGAGTCAAGAAGTGAGAGAAACAGTAGGATTGAAGACAAAATTGTGTGCTGGGAATTAAAGGGGAGGGATAAAGAGTAGAGAAAAAGGGGGAAATGAATGGATTTCTAGGGTTTCATTACAAAGGGAGTGAATTTGTGTTGGTGCATTTTTCAGGTTCTTACGTAGATTCATAGATAGAGAGGGAAACGAGGAGTTTAGTTGAAAAGATTTTTTCTTCTCTTAATATCTTTTTGGAAATTTTCATAAAATAATCTCAAAAACAAAAAACTTTAGTATGGATTACCTCTCTCTTTCTAGAAATTTTTCAATAGCTGACCTTTTTACCATGTGAAATATCAATTTTATCCCACATTTTAAATCTCTTCTCAATCCCCTACTTTCTTCCTATTTCTTTAGCGATTGTATTAGATGCAATACCAACATTCAACCAAAACATTTATTCTCAGCTAATATTCTACCAATATCATTGAATGTTATTGATATTAAGAATGAAGCAAGTAATGGAAGGTCACTCTCAATTATTCACGATACTTTTAGTCGAGCTCCTCAACTTCTTCTCCCATTGTTCTCTCAGAGTTTCACTCCAACATTCTCATTGTCGATCATTTTCATCGATCGTTCAGTTTATTTTATCTTTGGGTATAGAGCAAGATTGTTCGTCGGAACAAAAAACTGAGAGAATGTAAGTGTCTATGAAGTATTTTTCTTACCAGATCGCTTTCATAAAGATAGGAGACTGCTCATCATAATGTAAGCGGTCGTTTAGTATTATATAAACGGTCTCTTATATATAACTAAACAATCTCTTACATTAATATGGGCGATCGCTTAGAACTTACTGGGCGATCACTTATAATATACTAGACGATCTTCTATAGTTTCATAGGTGAACTCCTAGAACTTGTTGGGTGATTGCATATTACTTACTAAGTGGTCGCTTACTTTAATAGCAATTTGAATCCAATTGTCAATTTTTCGATTGCAGATCGATGACGCTAATTTGCATCTTTATACGATTTTGGGGAATGACTAGTCCAAAAGCAATTATATTGGAGGTCATATGAAAGGTCTGAAGATCATAAATGATATAACATGTAGTGATTTAATGAGTATTCTACACCATGGCTGAATATTGATCCAGATATGTTTGATATACACATTAAATATTGTTACAGTCTATTGGTCCCAACTCCCTCAATTGACATAGTCGACGATGAAGATCTTAGCTTCTTTTTAGAAGGCAATCCCGGATGTCATTGCTTTATCTGTTACGCCTCATGAAAGTCATGGAGTAGACACATATAGTCTATAGTAACAGTGCAATCCAACAATTCAAACCATTCCAACCAGTCAAAACTTTGGGTTAACAACCATTCTAACACATAATATTTCCATTATGTCTTCACTAGATGAGAATATTGAGGCATGTAATCAAGTCCAAATACAATCAAGTTGGTCGAACATGCCATCCAAGGGATATATGATGTCTGGCAAGATTATAGGATGAATATAAGCTATAGATGGGCTTACCGTGCAAGAGGGTACGCACTGGTGTACGAACAATGGTCATCGAAAGGATCATATGCTCTTGTTAACGCATATGGCGAGGTACTGAAACTTGCAAATCTGAGCACGGTCTCTGAGGTTGAAATAGAAGACAAACAACACTATAAGTACATTTTCATGGCATTGGTCTGTGTATGAGGTGATAGAGTAAAAATGCATAAAACAGAAGCTAACAGAATCATTAAGCACTCTAATTACACTTAATTTGAGTCAAAAGCATGCTAAAATAAGATTTTAAACAGAAAAGGGTTTCATCATGTATACCTTTGAAGATTTCAACTTGCTCCTTGCTTAATCCACGAAATTGATCTTCAAATTTCTCAGTAGACCACCAAGAGAGTCTTCTCTACTATTCTCAGTCTTGGATTGAGTGGTGGAAACTCAGAATTGAGAGGGTTTGAAAGGTTTTTTTTTCTTTGAAGATTTTAAAAAATCTAAATGCATGAACTGTTGTATATTAACGTACAGCGGAGAAAATAGAATCAATAAGCACTCTAATTATACTTAATTTGAGTTAAACATGTTTCAAAGTAACAGTTACAGAAGAGGGTTTGCTAAGCACAATACCTTTGAAGTATCCTCTTCAAGTCCAGCTGAGTTCTACGTGAAAGAGCTTCAATCTTCAAGTAGACAACCACAAAGATCTTCTCTACTATTCTCTTGCAAGGAATGTGTGGTAGAAATACTAAATTGAGTTGGACGTATATAAGATTTGAAGAGGGTTTGGAGGTTTCTGCAAAGTTCTTTTTGAAGTTCTCGTAAGCATGAATCATTATTCAACTCAGCACTTCAATTTATAGAGCTTTTACCATGCAAATTCATGGCTTGCATGAAGGCCAACTCCTACTTCATGGAGAAAACAAAGTTGAGTGAATAAGGTAGTTCAAATCATAGTGGAGATTTCCAAAATAAAACTAATTAATTAAACCTTTTAATTAATTTTGTTAATTTAATATCTAATATTAAATTAATAAATAAAAAATACCATCATAATGAAATTAATATTATACAATTAATATTTAAATCATATTTTAAACATTAATCGTTTCTCCAATTTTGTTTAATTTCGATAAAAATTAAACATTTTAATTATATCAAATACAATAAAAAGAAACCCTAATTGAATTTGAACATTTCAAATTCTAAATCTTAATTTCAAATCTTATCAAAATTACTCAATTTACTAATCCAAATTACAAGCTAGTAAAGGGATCTTATGGACCTACAGATCATGAGCTCCAACGACTTGTAATTAATTGGTTAAACTCTTTAAACCGAATTAATTACTATTCGTTAACTACTAAGACATTCCACTATAGCTCGATAGTTGCACTCTTCTCACTGTAGATATATTTCTGTTTATTTTAATCATAATCGATAAGTCAATCCTTCACAGGTCGTTTGTATTTACAAATGGGTCAAAGATTACCGTTTTACCCCTGTAAGTATATCTTGCTCCTTAAGCTCCCACTGATCCTTCATTGAACAATTGATTTATAGTCCAAACTTATAAATCATAACCTTCTCTTCCATGAGAAGGCGGAGCCCTGTTGTTCAAGCAAGGCATCAATGCTTAATAGAATAACCCATCTACTAACCCTAAATCAGGTAGAAGTGAATTCCATATTGCAAAGTTATGTCCCCAACTATCTATCTGGTCTTATCCTCAAAATAGGAGTCTTATTTAGCAGTGTTGTTAGACTACTCTCACCTATGCAGATTAAAGGATAATCCCGAAAAAATAGGAGTTCATAGTTAGCTCAGGATTAAGATCGGGTTACCCTAGGTCTTCTAATTTGAAATTGTCAGTTTTAATAGTAAACGGTTGTTATAAAGAAAAGTGACTATTTCGTGGTTCGGTCTTATGCAAACATCTTTTGCATAGGATGTTTCCACTTGCATGTCTCCACACGAACGATTTTGTGATCATATCGTTTGTATTAGTATATAAAGTAGGCCGCATTCATAGTGTCCCCAGGATGAGGTACCCAATCTCATCCATATACTTATAGACCTTTTTGGTTATATACTATAACTTGATCCTCTTTTATGTCTCTACATAAAGTTAAAGTATTCATATTATAGTTATGGATTCGTTTATTGGATTCTATAACATAATGCAATTTTCAACAAACGTTGTATTGAAGAATACTTTTATTGATAAATAGAATATGTTTCCAAAAATACCAACTGCGAGTTTTAGAACATTCCCAACAATCTCCCACTTGGACTAAAAACTCTAGTGGGTTACAGATATATACAAATATACAATGTTGAAAAAAGAGAAAATACAATAAACTAAGGCATCATTATACCCTTGACATTCCCCCACTTGCCTTAGATTTATAAAGCTTGTAGTCCCCATCCGACCAGGTGACCCTCGAACACTTTAGCCGTAAGGTCCTTCATAAATGGATCAACAAGATTATGTTCAGATGCTATTTTTGTGATTATCACGTCTCATTTGTGTACTATCTCCCTGATGAGATAGTACTTTCACTCGATGTGTTTTTTGCATTTATGGCTCCTCGGTTCCTTTGAGTTAGCAACTGCTCCACTATTATCATAATATAGGGTGATCAATAGATGCATATTTGGAACCACTTCCAAATCCTTCAGGAACTTTTTAAGTCATACTACATCTTTAACTGCTTCACATGAAGCTACATATTCAGCTTCCATGGTGGAATCAACAATACAACTCTGTTTAATGCTTGATAATGGGCAGAATGTATGTTATTACAATGCAAAGATATAAAACAATGTGAGAATGTGACGGTAAAAATATGCAAAATCGTGTCCAAAAGCATTAAGTTGAGAATATTGCGATCGCATGCGCTCATCACATTAAAATAGCTAATTTACTTATTTTGTGCAGGAAAATGCGTTGGCACAAAGCAAATTGCGATCCAAAGAATTCAGCTGACCGCACACACTAAAAGATTGCAACTGCAAAATCATGCGATCGAATGCGCTCACGAAAATTCGCTCAAGAAGGTGGCCGCATAAAGATGACACATCAAAGTGAAAGCATAATAAATCGTGATGGGACGGAAAGCTGATGACGGTCGAATCCGAATTTAGTTGACAAGTCGTTAACGACACACTATAGCAAGTACATTCAACTTTTCGGTGACCATTAATCGGCGCATCAGACAGAAGATTTAATGACCTCCCATCATTGCAATCATTAGAGAGAAAAGTTCTTCACCTTGAAGCTCTATAAATACCCAAGGCCACCACCATTAAAGGAGTTCAAATTCTACACAGTTCGCCATATACATAGAAGATAGAATATACAATTAGTTAGCCATTAGTCTGTAGTTGTTCATATACTTAGAGGCAGAGGCGAGCGAAGAGAAGAAGACACCGAGAGATCATTCCTGGTTAGCTCGAAAGACTGTCGGGAAGTGCTGAAAAAGGAGAGAGGACCGACACTTGCGAAAGCAAGGATATTCTTCTGGAAAGAGTATAGTAAAAGACAGTGTAATAGCCTCGGGAAGCAAGACATTGCTACTGGGCTTCTTATCCCTACTTTCCATTGTTGTTTTGTATTCTGACTTTATTTATAAAATGGAATTTGCATCTTAACATCTGTTCATTCTCTTCACATTTCACATGAGTAGCTAAATTTCTGAATGGGTTGAGAAGCACTTAGCTAGCATGACCTAAGATCTTCACTTTATGCGATCATTTTGTCTTATGTATGCGTCCTTCACCCTTTAGAGATACTTGAAAGAGTAATCTAAAGAAAGAACCTAGACTTGAGAGAGTCAGGTTAGAATCTAGGCTTGAGAGAGTCAGATTAAAACCGCATAAGCAAGAAATAGAGACTTAGAGATAAGTTTTGTTTGTTATTATACATCGCATGCACCCTAGAAATAGGATATGATAGTATGCGGTCACCTTGTGTATGTGTGTATCATTCATCATCGCATAGACAAGAATAGAGGCTTAGATATAAGTCCTATCGACATTATCGTATACATCGCATGCGTCCTAGAATTAGGAACTATGGTATTTGCATTGAGAGATGACATGTTGTTGTATGTGTGTAGCATGATCGCATAACTTGAATGCAATCTTAGGAAGTGTTAGCTAAACCCCTTATCAACCCGTTCCTTGTATACTCATTGTAACTCACTTTCATCAACTCTTTACTCAATTCTGCCGCATAGAATCTATACTTAAAACAACACATCAACCACTTTTTTGTATTTGTCACCACAAAGGAATCAAAATTTACCAATATATAATATCTCAGTAGTCCATGTGTTCGACCCTGGACTTACCAGGAAACCTAGTAAGATTTATACTTAGGTTTTACTAGAAAAACTTGCATGTGTAACGCATAATCCACCACCGCAATTTCATACCATTATTTCATCACATTCACAACGCATCAATGCTTCCCCACACTATAGCTCCTCCGTTGAGAGTGAATACTGATCCTGAAGTAGATTTCCTATAATCAACACCAGTCTGAAAATCAGAATCAGTGTATCCTGTAAGGATCAAATCCTTAGGATCATACACAAGCATATAGTCTTTCGTTATCTAAAGAAACTTGGGGATGTTCTTAACAACAGTCCAATTGCTATATCCAGGGTTGGACTGAAACCTGCTGACGATTCCAACTGCAAAGCATATGTCGGGACGTGTACATAACATAACGTACATCAAGCTCCCCACTACTGATGCATAAGGATTTCTTTTCATCCTCAATTTCTTGAGATATCTTAGGACACTGTTCCTTAGATAAATGAATTTCGTGTTTAAAAGGTAGCATACCCTTTTTAGAATTTTACATGTTATATCTTGACAACGTCTTGTCAATATGAGATGTTTGAGATAGCACTAGTGTGTTCTGTTCTTGCAATTTCGAACAATTTGGATTCCAAAAACATATTGTGCATCTTCCAAATATTTCATTTGAAATTACAATGCTAGCCATTTCTTTACGTCAGCAAGGAATCCTGTCTCATTCCTATTGAGCAGGATATCATCAACATAAAAGACCAAGAAAACTACAGTCTTGTTGACTATCTTCTTGTAAACACAAGGTTCGTCAACATTCTATTCAAGGCTATAAGATTTGATCGCAGTATCAAATCTTATATTCCAGAATCGAGATGCCTGTTTTAATCCACAAATGGGTCTATTAAGCTTGCAAACTTTTTGCTCCAGGCTTTGTTCAATAAATTCTTCTAGTTGAGACATGTAAATACTTTCGTCAAGATGACCATTCAAGAAGGTTGTCTTGACATCTATTTGCCAGATTTCATAATCATAGAAAGCAACAATAGATAAAAGTATTCTAATAGATTTAATCATGGCAACTGGAGATAAGGTTTCTTTATAGTCTATCCTCTCTCTTTGGGTAAAACCTTTTGCCATGAGTCTGGCTTCATCGGTTTGCACCTTATCAGTTTTGTCTCGCTTTTTCTTGTACATCCACTTGCAACCAATAGGTTTTACCCCCATCTGGTTGATCTACAAGTTCCAAATAGAATTGAAGCACATCGACTCTATTTCAAGGTCCATGGCTCTTATCCATTGATCTCTATCTACATTGTCCATTGTCTGTTTAAAGGTAAATGGGTCCTCTAAGCCCATCATCAGGTATGATGACATAAGTTTCTGTTAAACCCATATAGTGGTCAGGCTGTTGAACAACCCTCCCACTACGTCGAGGCATTCTCAACTCATGAGAAGGATGTGATGGAGTAACAACTCTTGTTGAAGGACCAACTTGATCAACAACTCTTGTCGATTTATCTGTAGATTTTCTGGACTGTTGGGTTGTATGTCCTAAAATTCGTAGTTTTGTAAACAATAAACATATATGAAGTTTATTCAGACAAATGTTATTGATTATTTAATAACTCTAAATCCAATAAACTACGAACCCTTGGCTATTGTCATGAATACTTGGACTTTATGTGGAGACATAAATTTGATCAAGTTTGAGTAAAATAGCCTAAACCGTCTATAGTACTTGGATTAGGTTGGGTACCTATTTCTTGAGATAATATTGAATACGGCCCGCTTTATGATTGTTACAAATGTTGTAAAGTATCATAAACAATGTAATCAATTCGTTCATGTAGAGACATGTGAGCGGGGGTATTCTACACGATAAGATTGTGTAAGACAAACCATGAAATAATCACTGTTACGTATTAACACCGTTTACTGTTAACACATATTAGTTTCACTTCTTGATGATCTAGATAACTTGATCTGAATTCTGAGCTGTCTATAAAATTCTGTTTATTCACGATTGTCCCTTGATCTGCATAAGTGAAAGTAAGCCCAGCGTCGCTACTCAATATGCCTCCCATTTCAGGGATAAGACTGGGTAGATAGCTGGGGACATAGAAATTGTAAGATGGAATTCACTTCTACCCATTTTAGGGATAGTAAAAAGGTTGTTTCCGTAAGGGCTGGTCCTAGGTTTTGAACAAGGGCCCCCATCCTCTCGTTGGCCTAAGAGGGAATGGATTTAGTGATTATGTTCTAAATCAATTTTTCATTAGAGATACAGTGGTACTTAAGTAGAAAAGATGTAACTTAAGAGTATTTCAGTATTTAACCTAGTTGAGGTTACGAACAACCTGTGAAGGATCAACTTATTGATGACGGTTATATCAAATAAAAACAAACATATCTACAGTGAGGGGAGTGCAACTACAGGCTATAGTGGATAGTCCTATTAGTTAACGAATATTGATTAACTAGGTTAAAGAGTTTGACCAGTTAGTCTTGGATCATTGGATCCCATGATCTGTAGGTCCATCGGGTCTCCTTGCTAGCTCAATACGGACAAAATTAAAGAACTAGGTGAAGTAAGAATTTGAAATGTTCAAATTTGGGTTTTAGGAAAAATTATATTTTATATGAGATATAGTTTAAATTAAATAATTAATTTATTAATTAATTATTCTTTAGAGTATACTTAATCATAACATGAAAGTGTTTTCTAAAACTTGATTAATGTGATTAATCAAAGTTAGGTGTCAAAGACAATTTAATATGTGATATTAAATTTGTTTATTTTATTTAATTAAAATTGTTTTAATTAAATATTTTTTCTAAAATTTGAAAATTTTTTTTCATTTTTTTATTAAAAAATTAGTTGGTGGAAAAATCCAATTGTTGGATTTTCCCACTAACTAAGTGGAATTTGAAGTGGCACTTCCCAAGCTTGACACCTAGAGATTACATGCTAGTGGAGTTTGATGTGGAAGACATGAAAAATGGGATTTTGCATGTGTTTTCTCTATAAATGACTTTGTTTTTGAAATTTGCAAGACTAATGCTTCCACAACTTTTGACCTAAACTCTTCCACCTCAACTCTCCTTTACTCTCATTCTTTCTATAGTGAAATCCCCTTATTTTCACTAACAAAACGGTCCCACAACCGTGTTCTTCAACCGGAGAATAGTGGGGATTTACAATTGGTGGTGTCGTTCGTGCACGAGAGAGGAAGTTTGCGCTGGAGTCTTCAAAGGTTGTATTTTATCCATCCCTTTGCATGCTTATTCTTGTTTTTATTACAATTAGAACGTTGTCGATTTCATTGCTTCTGTTGTGCATGCGTTCTTTATGTTCCATCAAATGGTATCGGAGCATGCTTATAACGTTCTATTGCATTTTGGTGGGTGTTAATTCATGTGATGAATGTTTGGTTGACTAAAGTTGATACATTACGGTTTTGGCATTAGTTTTCATTTAATTTCTTGTTGAAATTTGTAATTGCTCACATGTATATGAGCTTTAATGTATGATAAAGGGTCTGTAATTTTGCTAGAGTCTTTAGAGTCATTTTTAGGCTATAATTGCTCAGTTTCGGGAAAGAGGACAACTTCAATTTGGTGGAGAAAAGCTCACAGACTCGAGAACCCGGCGGTCCGGCTTGACTCGATCCTCGATTGGTTTTTTTCCTCGTTCCTCGCGTGTGACCCAGTTCCTTCAGCAGCCCCGTTGACCCGCGTGTTCCATGTGTTGACTTCGTGTGGGCGCGTTGACCAACCGGTCTAGATGGTCTGGACTAGTCCAGTTGACCTAGTTGAGCCGGTTTGATCGGTTCAACCTGGTTTTTGGTGTTTTCAAGCCAGTTCGAGTGGTTTTTGGGTTGGTTTAAAGTGTTTGAAGTCGGTTCGAGGGAACTACTTGCTGAATTATGTAATAATTTAGTTGTTGGTTTGCTTTTAATGCCAAAACCGGTCCACTTTAGTGTTGTTTACTTGTTATGCATGTGATGTATAATATTGTTTGACTATGTGTGCATAAAGTATGCAGTATAGTTTTTAAAAAAACCCTACCATAGAATAAGCATGTGGCATGCATTTGTTATATGTTATAAGTGTTATAATATATGTAATATGCATGCCAGGTTTTAATATAAGTGTTATATTAAAGCATGTTTGTTTAATGAAGCATGTTATAGATGGATGTTCTAGGATTATAAATGTTATATTTTATTTTATAATTGTTATAAAATAACCTAGACTTTTAAAATCTATAACAAAGATAAAATGCATGCTCACGTATGGTTAACGGTGCAATTCAATCGCCTTTTTTAAGAGTTAGAATAGGTCGATTACTTGTAAAACAAGAGTTGTTTACTTACCCGGGGTGATCTTGTCTAAGATTGGGGATACTTAAGTTGACGGTTTACGGAACACCTCGTACCTAGAGATCATATTGGCATCTAAGTCAATAACCCTAGTTTTATGAGCATGCATAAGTGGTGTAAGGTAATAAAATTGGTTTATCATCTAGACATTGACAGGGCGAACTGCTAGTTTTCGGATACGAGATATCCATCCTAGTTATGGACATATTTTATAGGTTAATCCCGGTATAAGAGTTATACTAAGGAAAAATCACTTAGACTTAGGTTGTTTAATATTAGCTAGTTAATAACCAAGTAAATACCCAATCTTTTATAAAATAGAACACTTCAGTAGGAGATTAATAGTATATGAGATATATTATTTCTAGCTCTCACGTCTTTAAGAGTTCACACCATGAGATCCATGCTCGGCTTCGAGTTGCTATTAGCGGCAACCTTCTTTCGGAAAGTGTTTGCACGGGTCAATAATAAGGTGAATAGGAGAAGTAGTTCATAGTAAGTGGGTGAAGGGTGTGTGTCAACACGTCCTACTGTCTCTTCCATTGATTCCTATGTCGCGTTTGTTGGTTGGCTTTATGTGACCCTTTGCTAGTCGTTTAGCGACGACTATCCTTTCGGAGGGTTGTAACATAGGATTCAGAACATCGTGAACCTTAGAAATGGAATGTAACATCCCACAATTTTTTTATTAATAATAATGTAATTTTCAGTAACTTTATTATTTGGAAATTCAGTAATTGTCCTTACTTGGAGGGCATTTTTGGAATTTTGGATTTCAAGTATAAGTGCGAAAATTTAAGTATTGACGTGAAAATTATTCAATTTTTGAAATTCAATTTGAAAATTAATGGCAGGAATTAATTTTCTTTTGAAAAGGAAAGAAAATAAATAGTATAAAGTGGATTAAGAAAATGATTTAAATGTAATTATACTATTTTCCTTTTTAGTAATTATTATTATTTATTATTATCATAAAATAAAAAGAAACTTATCCCTTCTCCCTCATACACGAAACCCTTCTCCCCCAAATTTCCTCCTACCAGTCACGACCTCCCTTTGCCGCACGAGCCAAACCCGATCTCGCTGCCACCTCCCTCACTGCCCAAATTCGATCTCACCATTGCCTCCCTCACTGCCCAAACCCGATCTCGCAACGCTCGCCCAGCCGGGGAGTCGCCGTCGGAGTTGCACCGCTCGCCCAGCCGAAGAGCCGCCGACGGAGTCGCACCGATCTCGCTAACCGGAGGAGCCATCTGAGTCGTTGCCGCTCGATCCGACTAGTTCAGCCTGCCGCTTCTAGCCACAAATGCCGCTGCCGCTCTAGCCTCCTGACCATCGCGTACTATCGCCGCTATAGCCTTCTGACTGCCGCGCTTGACTCTTAGATTTTGGAAGATCTATTTTGGTGGTTAGGTTTCTTGAAAGATTTTGGATGCCCTCTAAGTTGGATTAAGGATTAAATTAGTCGCATTATTTTGATTTTAGATTTGAGCTTGGGAAATCACAGCAGCAACTGTCCAACGGATTCAAGATCGTTCGGCAAGAGTTTTGGTAAGAATTATGGTCTTTATTGTTGATTTGTGGGCACGCTTTGATTACTGAATTAAGTTTGACTTAACCCTTGTATCTTTAAGGTTCCAAGTCGTTGTTCATTGGGATTTAAACTCTGTTAGAAGGAGATTTTGGAGTCGAATCTTGGGAGTGGTTGTTGATCAAGTTCTTTGGGTAAGCTTTTGGGTATTGTGGATTTGAATATGAGATTTCGCAATTATTGTTGGACTGAAATTTAATGGTTGTAAACCGCGGTCATCATTTGGTTGTCTGAGTTTATCTGTGGAATTTCGATTAAGGTGAGTAATCTTACTATTGGAACTGCCCACGGGCCAGACTTTAGTTGTATGCTAGCATGATGAGTGTATGTTATGGTAAATGTTAGCATGTTGAATGATAGTATGATCTGAACCAAAATATGTTCTGGCATGAGATCTGAATTGTTTAAATATACACATAAATACTTGAATGTTAGTATGGGGTGGTATGTGTTTCCATATGATTGTATATGATCTGATGATGTTGAGGCATACATGAATGTTGTAGAACTATGATGTTAATGCATACTTGAATGTTGTAGAACATGCTGTTGAGGTATATGTGTATGTGGTAGAGCCATGGTATCGAGGATTATATATATGTCATTGATTCGTACGGTGGTGATTTTGATGTTGAGGTCGTGTGACTGTCCTTACTGATTAGTTAGATGCCCCTTTAGATTTTGTGTTTCCTTCGGGATTCACCAGTTTGTGTTTCCTTCGAGATTCACCAGTTTGTGTTTCCTTCGGGATTCACCAGTTTGTGATTCCTTTGGGATTCACCAGTTTGTGTTTCCTTCGGGATTCACCAGTTTGTGTTTCCTTCGAGATTCACCAGTTTGTGTTTCCTTCAGGATTCACCAGTTTGTGATTCCTTTGGGATTCACCAGTTTGTGTTTCCTTCGGGATTCACTAGTTTGTGTTTCCTTCGAGATTCACCAGTTTGTGTTTCCTTCGGGATTCACCAGTTTGTGATTCCTTTGGGATTTACCAGTTTGTGTTTCCTTCGGGATTCACCAGTTTGTGTCTTCTTCGGGATTCACCAGAGGTAGGGGGCATGCTTAACTACAATAGGATAGGACTCAGTCTCCTTCTTCTTTCATGTGTATATGTGCCATAAATGGGTATCTAGAGGACATAGATGCCCAGCCTGACCCCAGTAGTAGGGTTTCTTACTGAGTATTTTATACTCATCATTTCTCATGTTGTTGTTTCAGGTAAGGGTAGAGATGCACCGGCGATGGACAAGTGAAATCCGTGATCGAGCCACTGGGACTAGTTTTTACGCTTCCGCATAACGAGATTTAAAGTTGTTTTCATATTTCCTTTAATGTTAGTTTTGATGTTCGAACTTGTTAGTAAGAATTGTTTTTTTATATTTATTTATTAACCTTTATGATTTATGGGTACCCTAATTTTGTTTTTGACATTTGCATTTAATAAAGGGCTTTTGAACTTTCGTATCTATTTAGCATTTATTTCAACATAAAGAAGTGTCGTTTTAAGTGTCATGCATGCATGTATTTTAGTAACGGTCTAACGTAAGTCCTAGGGGGTCGGGTCGTTACAGGGTTACTTATGTCTGTTTTCAGACAATTATTTCTCCTTTGAGGGCTTGTTTGATTCCGATCTCTATAATTCAAAAGTGGTGGGTATACACTTACAAGACTTACTAAGTATTAGTAAAGATCTTGACCAAATAAACGGTAACTAAGTACTATAAAGATAAGAGTTATTCTGTTATTAGTATTTAGTCAAGAATGTCTTGATTTAGTGAAAGAGTAGTTGACTACCCTTCGATGGGGGCTATTTTGACTTATTGAAGTATCGTAACAAAATAATAATGAGAACGGGTACATTATTTTTTGCTAAATAAATTGGATTAAAAAGAGTTAAATCAATTCTCTAATTAATTTGTTTACTTTTTCAGCAATGTCGAAATCCATTATACAACTACTAGATTTTGAAAAACTTAACGGCGATAATTATGGAACTTGAAAATCGAATATAAACACGATACTAGTAATAGATGATATTCGATTTGTTTTAACAGAGGAGTGTCCTCCATCCCCTGGTCCCAACACAAACCAAATAGTTCGAGATGCGTATGATAGATGGGTCAAAGCTAATGAGAAGACTCGAGTTTATATTTTAGCCAGTGTATCTGATGTATTGTCTAAGAAATACGAGAAGTTAGCTACTGCAAAAGAGATCATGGACTCTTTGCAGGGCCTTTTTGGACAATCGTCCACATTTGTCATGCATAACGCAATTAAATTCGTTTACAACTGCAAAATGAAGGAAGGAACCTCCATAAAGGAACATGCTTTGAATATGATGGTTCACTTCAATATTGCAGAAGTAGACAGAGCCGTCATGAATGAAAAGAGTCAAGTTGGATTCATCATGCATTCTCTTCCAAAGAGCTATTTTCGATCCAAAACGAATGCAATGATGAATAAGATAGAGTATAACTTGACAACTTTTCTCAACGAACTCTAGATTTATGAATCTTTATTGGAAAATAAAGGTTCAGGGGTGGAAACAAATGTTGCTTCCACTTCAAAGAGGAAATCTCAGAAAAATTTGTCTTCTAGGAGTAAATCTGGCCCTTCTTTCTATTCAGAAAAAGAATGAAATTGGGAAAGGGAAGGCTCCAACTGCACAGAAAGGTAAAAAGAAAGTTGTCAAAGGAAAATGTTTCCATTGCAACGAAAATAGGCATTGGAAAAGAAATTGCCCTAATATCTTGTCGAGAAGAAAGCTGAAAAAGAAAGACAAGGTAAATTAGATTTACTGGTTATTGAAACATGTATAGTGGAGAATGAAGATTCTACCTAGATATTGGATTCAAGGGCTACTATTCATGTTTGTTATTCTTCTTAGGAAACTAGTTCCTAGAGGCAGCTTGAAGATGATGAGATTAGTCTCTGGGTTGGATCAAGGGAGCATATCTCAGCAAAAGCAGTGGGAGTTGTTGAGTTAACTTTTAGAAATAGATATCTGTATTTAGAAAATGTTCTTTATGTACCTTCTTATAAAAGAAATTTGATGTCTATTTCCTATTTGTTGGAAGATTTGTACAAAGTAAATTTTTGTCTTAATGAAGCGTTCATTACAAAAAGAGGTATACAAATCTGTTCTGAAAACTTAGAAAGTAACTTATATAAGTTTAAACCATCTAAAGTTGAAGCTGTATATAATATAAAAATGTTTAAAACAGCTGAAACTCAAAGAAAAAGGCAACTCATTTCTCAGAGTACCTATCTTTGGCACTTGAGATTTGGCCACATTAATCTCAATAGGATTGAGAGGTTGGCTAAAAGTGGACTTCTAAACAAGTTAGAAGATGTCTCTTTACCGCCATATGAGTCTCTCTCAAAGGAAAAATGACAAAATGTTCTTTTTCTGGAAAAGGTCTTCGAGCCAAAGAAACCTTAGAGTTCATGCATTCGGACCTCTGGGGACCGATGAGTGTTAAAGCACGGGGAGGTTATGAACATTTCATTAGCTTTATAGATGATTATTCTAGGTACGGTTACATTTACCTAATTCATTTTAAGTCTGAAGCTCTTGAAAAGTTCAAGGAATTTAAGATCGAGGTTGAGAACCAATTAGGTAAATCTATTAAGACACTTCGATCAAATCGAGGTGGGGAGTATTTGGACTTGAAATTCCAGGACTATATGATAGAACACGAGATTCAGTCACAACTCTCTACACCGGGAACACCTCCGCAAAACGGCGTATTTGAACGGAGAAACAGAACATTGTTAGACATGGTTCGGTCCATGATGAGTTATGCTTAGTTGCCTAACTCGTTATAGGGGTATGCAGTAGAGATTGCAACTTACATTTTGAATAACGTTCCCTCTAAGAGTGTTTAAAAAACACCTTATGAGTTATGGACAGGACGTAAAGCTATTATGTCATTTCCGGATTCAGGGTTGCCTGACATACGTGTTGGTGCAAAATCCTAAGAAATTGGAACATCATTCAAAATTATGTCTATTTGTAGGTTAACCTATAGGAACGAGAGGTGGTCAGTTTTATGATCCTCAGGATGATAAGATAATTGTATCAACAAATGCCACATTCCTAGAGGAATACCACATTCGAGATCATAAACCCCACAGTAAACTAGTATTGGAAGAGATTTCAAATAATGCTACAGATGAATCAACAAAAGTTGTTGATCAACCTTGCTCATCAATAAGAGTTGTAGATAGATCAAGGACGTCTGGTCCATCACATCCTACTCAAGAGTTGAGAGAGCCTCGACGTAGTGGAAGGGTTGTGAGACAGCCTGACCGCTATATGGGTTTAACTGAAATCGAAGTCAATATACCTGATGATGGCTTAGAAGATCCATTAACATATAAACAGGCAATGGATGATGTTGATTGAGATCAGTGGATCAAACCATAGACCTTGAAATAGAGTCTGTGTACTTTAATTTATTTTGGGAACTTGTAAATAAACCGAATGAGATAAGACCTATCGGTTGTAAATGGATCTACAAGCGTAAAAGAGACCATACGGGGAAGGTACAAACCTATAAAGCCCGGTTAGTAACAAAAGGTTATACCCAGGTTGAGGGGGTGGACTATGAAGAAACTTTCTCACTTGTTGCTATGGTCAAATCAATCAGGATACTCTTGTCCATTGCCACTTTTTATAATTATTAAATTTGGCAAATGGATGTCAAGGCTGAAGGAACTCTTGAACAAGAGTATCCATGAGCACATGCAGATCTTACCGATTTCATTGTGATCGAATTACCACACATACATTCTAACAAATAGATAACACTAATTATGGGCATGCTTTAAAAATTAAAATACAACAGATTGAGTAAACGTACCAGTTGAAGACAATCTTCACTCGAACTCAATCCAGCGGAAGAGAACTCCTTTACGCTCCTTATCGCCCAGCAATCAGTCGCTTAGCAGCACCACAATCGTCTACACGAACGACAGCGCACGAACAAACAACAACCGGGGACGACACCACCACTCGAAGTCCTCGGTATTCTCGAAGTGAGAATCCAAAGAGTGGACTTTGATGGAATTGGTAGAGGGAGGAGGAAAAAATGATCGTGTAGAACGAACAAGCAAGTGGGAGATAATAGATGACTATCGTATAGTCGGGTGCTTGTCGTTTAGGAAAAGGTACACAATCGTATATGTTTTACTAAGCGATCATCTAGCAAATAGTAAGTGATAGTTTAGGTTTACTCGATGCGCTAAGCGATGGTTTAGAAAAGGTAAGTGATTGTTTAAAAATTGTATGCGATCGTTTAGTGTGCGGGTGTGCGATCGTTTAGGATGATGGACGTTATCGTTTAGGCTCTCAACGTTAAGCGATTGTTTGGAAACACATCGTGAGCAATTTTCTTGCGTATCTCACAAAATGAAAAAAAAAATTCATTTTATTCTTCAGTTACAAAAACCGAATTCAATCTTCCCACTTTCGCACGATTTAGGAGAAATTCTCGGCCAATTATCTCATAACCGTCTATTTAATTAAATAATGAATATAATCATATTATATTCTTAACCTATAATTTGATATCATATATCTACTATAGTAATTTCTCCTCTACTTGATATAAATCATATTTATATCCAATTTCCTCCAAAATAATATATCTCATACATTTAGTCAATTATATTATATATAATTAACCAGTTCAATTATATCATATATAATCGAACTCCCTCTTGTCAATTTGAACATTTCAAACTGACCCAAAAACTAATTCTCAACTTTATTCAAGCTGCCAAGGGGACCTTATGGACCTGTGGCTCGAAGCTCCAACAGTACGTGAATAGCTGACTAAACTCTTTAGCCACGAGATCCACCATCCGTTAACTGCCAGGCATTTTACTAAAGACCAACAGCTGAACTCTTCTTACCACGGATATATTTCTGTGTCCATCGGATATAACCAATCATGAGTACGATGACCCTTCACAGATGCTTATAAGTACAGTTGGGCCAATTTACCGTTTTGCCCATGTAGTTACATCTCACTCCTTAAGTACCATTGATCCCTCTAATGAACAATACAACATAGTCTAACTATGTGTGAACATCTCTCGGGCCAAGAGAAGGTGTGTGGCGCCACATCAATCAAGCCCTAGAATCAACCCTTAAGGGAGTTGTCTATCTATTTACCCTTGCTTTGGGGAATGAATGAATTCCATCTTGTGTAGCTGAGTTCCCAGCTCCCAAATTAGACGAATCCCCAAAGTGGTAGATTTGAGTCGGCGACCTGGCCACTCTCACCCATCTAAATAAAATGACCGCCCTCAATGGCAGGAGTTCCCAACTCACTCAGGATTGAGGTCATGTTACCTATGGTCATCCTTGTGAAGTGAAGTCTCTCTCATGAACGGTGTTATATAACGAGAAGTTAACACTTCATGATCAGGTCTTATACAAACTCTTTGTATAGGACACCTCCACTCGCATATCTCTTACACGAATGATCAGGATCAGACCATTTGTGACAAGTCACAACCCTTGTGACTATTCCACAAGCGAGCCGCATTCGTAGCATTACCAGGATAAGGTTTTCCTCCTATGTCCGTATACTACAGACCATTTTGGTTATCACTTAAGATATAATCCACTTGTATGTCACCACATACATGCTTAAGTTACATCCAAATAACCAGGGATTTTATGTTTATTGGTTTGTGGTAAAGCAAATAAAACATTTAACTGAGCAAAATCAAGAAGTGGAGTAAAATATCATATATTGCAAACTGAAGAGATCTATTTATGTATTGAAACAGGCATCAAGATCATGGAATATAAGATTTGATACTGCAGTCAAATCTTATGGCTTTGAACAGAACGTTGATGAACCGTGTGTATACAAAAAGATCATCAACTCCACTATAGCATTTCTCGTTTTGTATGTAGATGATATCCTACTTATTGGGAATAATGTAGGATATCTAACTGATATTAAAAATTGACTAGCAACCCAATTTCAGATGAAAGATCTTGGAGAGGCGCAGTATGTTATTGGGATTCAAATAGTTCGAAACCGAAAGAACAGAATGCTAGTCATGTCTCAAACATCTTAGATAGACAAGGTATTGTATAGGTTTAAGATGCAGGATTCTAAAAGTGGTATTTTACCTTTTAGTAATGGAATACATTTGTCAAAGGAACATTGTCCTAAGATACCTCAAGAAGTTGAGTATATGAGACGGGTTCCCTATGCATCAACAGTCAAAAGTTTGATGTATGCAATGTTATGTACTCGTCCAGAATATGCTTTACAGTAGGGATTGTCAGTAGGTATCAGTCCAATCCTGGTTATGAACATTGGACTGGTTAAGAATATTCTCAAGTATCTTAGGAGAACGAGGAACTACGTGCTCGTATATTGAAATAAGGATTTGATCCTTATGGGATATACTGATTTCGATTTTTAGACCAATATAGACTCTAGGAGATCTACTTCGGGATCGATGTTCACTCTAAATGGAGGAGCAGTAGTATGGAGAAGTATTAAGCAGAGCTACATTGCAGACTCCACGATGGAAGCAGAATATGTTGCTGCTTGTGAAGCAGCCAAGGAAGCAGTATGACTTAGGAAGTTCTAAATGATTTAGAAGTTGTTCCAGACATGCATCTGCCAATCACTTTGTATTGCGATAACAGTGCGGCAGTAGCGAACTCCAAAGAACCTAGAAGCCATACGCGTGGAAAACATATTGAGCGCAAATATCATCTCATCAGAGAGATCGTGCTAAGAGGAGACGTTATTGTGAGACAAATAACGTCTGAGGACAATATTGCTAATCCGTTTACAAAGGCCCTCCTGGCTAAGATTGTCGAGGGTCACCTGAAGAGTTTAGGACTACGGGTAGAATAAATAGGGCAAGTGGGAGAAATTGTGGGTATGGTATGCCCTAGTTTATTGTATTTAGTTTTCTCTCATAACACTCAACTTTGTTGTAACCCACTAGGAGTTTTAGTCCAAGTGGGAGTTTATTGGGTTGTATGTCCTAAAACTCGTAGTTTTGTAAACAATAAATATATGTGAAGTTTATTCAGACAAGTATTGTTGATTGTTTAATAACTTTAAATCTAATAAACTACGAACCCTTGCCTATTGTCATGAATACTTGGACTTTATGTGGAGACATAAACTTGATCAAGTTCGAGTAAAATAGCCTAAACCGTCTATAGTACTTTTATTAGGTTGGTTACCTATTTATAGAGATACTATTGAGTACGACTCGCTTTATGATTGTTACAAATGTTGTAAAGTGTCATAAACAATGTGATCAGTTTGTTTATGTAGAGACATGTGAGTGGGGGTGTTCTACACAATGAGATTGTGTAAGACAGACCACGAAATAATCATTGTTACGTATTGACACCGTTTACTGTTAACACTGATTAATTTCACTTATTTGATGACTTAGATAACTTGATCTGAATCCTGAGCTATATATAAACTCCTGTTTATTCGTGATTGTTCATTGATCTGCACAGATGAGGGTAAGTCCAGCGTCGTTGCTCAATATGCCTCCCATTTAAGGGATAAGATCGGGTAGATAATTGAGGACATAAAATTTACAAGATGGAATTCACTCCTACCCATTTTAGAGATAGTAGAAAGGTTGTTCCCTTAAGGGCTGATCCCAGGTCTTGAACAAGGGCCCCATCCTCTCGTTGGCCTGAGAGGGAATGGATTTAGTGATTATGATCCTAAATCAATTTTTCATTAGAGGGACAGTGGTACTTAAGGAGAAAAGTTGTAACTCAGGGGTATTTCGATATTTGACCTAGCTGAGGTTACGAACAACCTGTGAAGGATCAATTTATTGATGACGGTTATATCAAATGGGCACATAATATATCTACAGTGAGAGGAGTGCAACTACAGGATATAGTGGACAGTCTTGTTAGTTAAGGAATTTGATTAACTAGGTTAAAGAGTTTGACCAGTTAGTCTCGGATCGTTGGAGCCCATGATCCCGTAGGTCCTCGGGTCTCCTCGCTAGCTCAATACAGACAAAATTGAAGAACTAGGTGAAGTAAGAATTTGTTCAAATTTGGGTTTTAGGGAAAATTGTATTTTATATGAGATATAATTTATAATTAAATAATTAATTTATTGATTAATTATTTTTTAGAGTATACTTGATCATTAGCATGAAAGTGTTTTCTAAAACTTGATTAATGTGATTATCAAAGCTAGGTGTCAAAGACAATTTAATATGTAATATTAAATTTATTTATTATTAGTTGAAATTGTTTTAATTAAATATTTTTCTTCTAAAATTTGAATTTTTTTATATTTTTTTAATTAAAAAATTAGTTAGTAGAAAAATCCATTTGTTGGATTTTCCCACTAACTAAGTGGACTTTGAAGTGGCACTTCCCAAGCTTGATACCTAGAGATTACATGCTAGTAGAGTTTGAGGTGGAAGACATGGAAAATGGGATTTTGCATGTGTTTTCTCTATAAATGGCTTTGTTTTTTAAATTTGCAAGACTAATGCTTTCACAACTTTTGACCTAAACTCTTCCACCTCAACTCTCCTTTATTCTCATTCTTTCTATAGTGAAATTCCCTTATTTTCACTAACAAAACAATCCCACAATCGTGTTCTTCAATAGGAGAATAGCGGGGATTTACCGTTGCTAGTGTCGTTCGTGCATGGGAGAGGAAGTTTGCAGTGGAGTCTTCAAAGGTTGTATTTTCTATCACTTTTGCATGCTTATTTTTGTTTTTATTGCAATTAGAACGTTGTCGACTTCATCGCTTCTGCTGTGCATGCATTCTTTATGTTCTATCATGGACAACTCATCTAATACTAGTTTACTACGAGGATGATGATTTCTTATGTGATCTTCCTCTAAGAGTATAGCATTTGTTGATACAAATGTTGGGTTTTATATCCTAAAACTTGTGGTTTGTAAACAATAGAACTTATTCTGAAAATTCAATAAGTTGTTATTGAACAAATGTTTTGCTTATTAGAAATCCAATAAACCTAAAAGTCCCTTGACTATTACATGAGTACTTGAACTTTATGTGGAGACATAAAAGTGGATCAAGTTCGAGTATATAGTCAAAATGATCTATAGTATATGAATAAGGTTGGGTTCCTTATTCTGGTAACACTATTGGATGCGGCATGCTCTGTAGTTGTTACAAAGAGTTGTAAAGTGCTACAAATGAAGTGATCCTAATTCATTCATGTTGGGACATGAGGAGTGGGGGTGTCCTTGTACAAAAGGGTTTATATAAGACCGGACCACGAAAATAGTAACGCTTACTTTATAACGTTGTTTACTATTTAAGTCTGACTATTTTAAAGCGATGACCTAGGTAACTTGACTTTAATCCTGAGCTAACTATGAACTCCTATTTATTCGGAATTATCCTTAGATTTGCATAGGTGAGGGTTGGCTCAACAGCGCCGACTCAATAACCTCCCATTTTAGGGGTAAGACCGGATATATAGTTGGGGACATATGATGCAAGATGAAATTTGTTCCTACCCGCTGTTAGGGATACTAGAGAGGTTGTTCCCTTAAGTGCTAATTCTGGGTTTTGAACAAAGAGCCCCACCCTTTCACTGGTCCGAAAGGAACTTGGTTTTGTTGATTAATTGAATCACAAAACAATTGTTCATTAGAGGATCAGTGGGACTTAAGGAATAAAAGGTAATTTTGGGGATAAAACAGAGATTCGACCCAACCGTTATTACGAACAACCTATGAAGGATTAACTTACTAATCATGGTTATATCGAGTGGACATATTATATCTACAGTGAGGGGAGTTCAACTATGGGCTTTAATGGAGTGACCTATTAGTTAACAAATGGGGGTTAGTTTGGTCTAATGAGTTTAGCCGATTAATCTCGGATCGTTGGAGCCCATGATCTGTAGGTCCACGCGGTCCCCATACTAGCTCGAAAATGGATTAGCTCTAGAGTAGCGTGATAAGTTAATTCGAAACGTTCAAATTAGAATTAAACGGAATTGGAGAATTAATATTTAAATATGATTTAAATATATGAAGCTGGATTTGTGTAAAATTAATTTAATATTTGATATTAATTTAATTAGAATTATTTATTGATTTTATTAGATAAATTAATTTATGAAATTAATTTTATAAAATTAATAACATTTTCAATTTTAGAAAATAAATTTATTTATGAAATCAATTTTTGAAAAGTTGAAGAAGAAGAAAAACACAAAATAAAATTTGAGTTTTTCCATCATCATCTTCAAGTAACTCACACTAAACCCACCATCTTTAGCTTCAATTACCCCAAGCAAGATCTGCATCTCATGCAGTTATTCTCATGGCATGATGGTCTTCAATATATTGAAGAGATTGGAGTGAATTTGAGGCAATGCAATCATAAGATTTTTTGTTGAAAAATTTGGTTGAAGAAAGTGTTCTTCAAGTGGGTTGCTGTTGAGCTATTCTCCAAGTTTCTTTGATTCCAGCTTATTTTGAGTCCCATAACTCAATCTAGAGTACTAAGAAAATAGTGGAGAAGATCTTAGGGTGGTCTGCACAAAGATTTGGAGAGTTTTGCAGCTGGAAATCGAGATTTCAAGAGGACTACAAAGGTATGACTTGAAACCCATTTATTTTTGCTAGAGCATGCTTTCGTTTCTGCCAAAATTAATGAATTAGAGTGCTTAATGATCCTTGTCGCTTCTGCTGCGTGATGATACAATCCAACAATAAATACCTTATCTTCTTGAGGATCATAAAATAGACCACCTTTTGTTTCTTTAGGGTATCCTACAAATAAGCATATCTTTGAATGTCGTTCCAACTTCTTAGGGTTTTGCACCAACATGTGTGCCGGGCATCCCCAAATTATGTATGACGTAAACTACCTTTACATCCTCTCCATAACTCATACGGTGTTTCTGAATTCGATTTCTCTTTTTTGTTACACCATTCTGTTGTGGTGTACCAGGTGCTGTGAGTTGGGATTGAATTCCATGTTCTACTAAATAGTTATGGAATTGTAAATCCATATACTCACCACCCCGATCTGATCCAAGGGTTTTTATCTTTTTACCTAATAGATTCTTAACCTCAGTCTTATATTCTTTTAACTTTTCAAGAGTCTCAGACTTATGACATATTAGGTAAATATAATCCTATCTGGAATAATCATCAATGAAACTGACATAATATTCAGATCCTCCCCGAGCTTTAACATTCATCGGACCACAAAGGTCTGAATGTATAAATTCTAGAGGTTATTTGGCTTTAAGACCTTTTTTTGAAAAAGATCTTTTGGTCATTTTTCCCTCAATACATGATTCACATGGAGGTAAAGACTTGTCTTTTAACTGATTTAGATGACTATTTTTTACCAATCTCTCAATCCTATTGAGATTTATGTGATCAAGTCTTAAGTGCCAAAGATAGGCGTTAGGAAAAATCTTTCTTTCCTTATTTTGAGTTTCCGCTGATTTATTTTGACATCAACCAAATCGTGTGTTGAGACAGTTTAGTCCGCAATAAATAGTACCATCATTGTGCCATACACTATCGGTACTAAACCAGATTGATTTGAGAGATAAGCACGGCCAAGACTGACGTTGAATTTATGCAAAATATATATAATACTAATGTGCACATCATGATCGTTGTGCATAAGGAAAATTGACAAATGGACCAACAATATCAGATGACTAGTTTTCTTGGTACGATTCAATCAAGATGCAATTTATCACACCATACGACGCTTACTATTACTGCATGGTAAGAGTTTTATTATGTTATGTATATCAAATGTATGATATGAACATTATTCAGTATTATTTTTTTATCATACATAATAATTTTGTCCAATATGTACAACAATATTTAGTACAACACAATTTACTAGAGTTGAGTTTAGTGTATGAACAAAACTTGGTAATGTAGGACATACTATTCAGTAGACAAGACGACTCATTGTTGCTGACACTGATCGAAGACGTATTCGTTGTAGACAACAACGACAATAAGGCAAAACTAATCCAGAGGAATACAAAGACGACCACCAGGTGAAAATTTGAGAGATAATTTTAGCTTGTAATTCAAACTTTTAGCTTCATGTGAACTTCTATTTTGAAATAAAAGAATTGATAAAATTACCTTTTATCTTGAGACACTAAATCAAATAAGAAAGAAATTTTTTAAATAAAAATTAAAGAAATCTAAATCGTGTATCATTGCACCAATTGTGCTGGTCAATACTTTTCCCTTTAATTCTACTTTTAAAGTTTTTTTTTTTTTTTTTACTATGTACCCTATTTTTGCCATTACCTTAAGAAATTACGTTATTGTTAAAGTTAACCCCCAATCTTGAATTTTTTTAAAAAATAATTTTTTTAATAAATAATGACAAAAATAGGGTTGGAGGGGAAATATTTTCATAAATAGGTGTTTTGGAAAAGTATTAACAGATCTAGGGTAGTGAAATCGTGTACCCGGTACACGATTTCTATGTGGCATACTCGTATACCCGATACAGGAGCCCATTTAATCCAGTCAGCTGACGACTGGTTGATCGGTCAAGTGAACTCGTGTACCCGGTATATAAGTATTATTGAACGTCGCCGATAAAATTATTCTGTAGAATAAAAAAAAAAATTAAACAATATTCATATTATATATATGGAAAATGTCTAATTTGAAATATCATACCATGTAGTAATAGTAAGTGCCGTCTGGTGAGATAAATCGCCTCGTGATCGAATTGTACTAGGAAAAGTAGTCATCTGATACAGCTGACCCATCTGTTAATTCTCCCTGTGCACAACGATCACGTCATCCATGCCAGTAGGATAAATACTCCGCATGGATTCGACGCCAGTCTTGGTCGTGCTTGCCCCTTAAATCGATCTGGTGTAATTCTGGGAGTGTATAGGACAACGAAGGTATCGTTTGTCGTATCAGAACTATCTCAGCACACGTTCTGGATGATACCACTCTACTATATGGAAGCATATAAGAGGGCTAACAGTCAACCAGATGTCTTCATCATCACGACAATAATCAGGTAATGATGACCAAATCTGTGAGTATGCTGTCCAAATAACCTGACAAAAAAAAAGTATACATATAAAATTTTTTAAATATTCATTTATATACATATTTACTACTTGATTAGGCGTCAGCATGTCGAATGTTTTCCTGTACACGAGCAATATATTTGCTAACTGTTCAGAGGCAGCTAATACATCACTCCATATAAAATTATAAAAAATACAATTAATTTATATTCTTACATAAAATGGTAACGAAATAAATATATAAATAAAATAATACCTGACACTAAGTGGCCGATGATCTGGGGCCTGTAGTTGTTACTTGTGGTGCTACGATTGGAAATCATTATTAAAGCCCACACTTGTAATAGTATCAGTGGTCCCACTATTTCCAACGCTTGTGCATTGGAAGCCCGACAAAAGTTCTCTGTACAACCATGCAAGACATGCACCACCCCATAAGTTACGACCAACGTGCTCGAAATCAGACAATAATGGGAGGAACATGAGATGCACCAGAGTATTTGACTTGTCGACAAATAAAAATCCTCCAATAAGCTGCATGATGTATGCTCGTGCGTACCTACGTACGCTGATGTCGTCAGCATCGGAGGTAATTCGGGAAATTGGGATGCCAACCAAGGGATACTCAATCTTGATCCCTTCAGATCCTCTGGTAGAACACCTAAGAGCTCTTCACATACGTTCTTCCAGTCATACTGTAGTGAGCCGGTCAGTGGTTGCCCGTCCACTCTTAACCCAAATTGTACGGCTATATCCTGCAGCGTAATAGTGCATTCCCCACAGGGTAGGTGAAATGTGTGGGTCTCTGGTCTCCAACGCTCAACTAGAGTAGTAATCAGGTGCCAATCGAGCTGGATGAAACCAATCTGTGCAACCCCAAGAAAACCCGCCTCCTGAACGTATGGAATGATCCAACGCTCAACTAGAGTAGTAATCAGGTGCCAATCGAGCTGGATGAAACCAATCTGTGCAACCCCAAGAAAACCCACCTCCTGAACGTATAGAATGGTGCGATGATCAAATGGGATAGTACTCTGTGCAGTCGCCTCCCTCCTCCGACAACTCAACACTGTAGTGGATGAACTATCCCATACTGCCTGTGAACGATGAGTGTTTTGTTGGTACAATTGGACAAGATTAGAAGGACTAGGCTCCATTACCTAAAAAGTTCAAATTATATTACATAATAGAATTGATAACATAAAAGATACATAAAAAGTACATAAGAAAATACAATTACATAAAACAAGTTTATAAATTCATTACATAAATTCATTATAAATACATAAAGAATACAAATACATGAAAATTTATTATTTACACAAAGAATACAAGTAAAAAAAAAAATCAAAATCAAAATTCTAATGACCCAAAGACGATGAAGCACCAAGTGTACGGTGTGGACAAGTGCGTCTCTTATGTCCTTCTCTTTTACAAATTGTACATCGCACTTTTTGGCTTGCTTCTCTCTAATCCATTTCATTATGAATTCACGTACTTTTTGGCCGACCTTGTTCTCTGAGTAAGTTCGCATTTGGACGAACTTCTGTAAATGATAATTCTAGCCAATAATCTGGGTGTTGAATTAGATGGAAGCGGCCTTCGTAACAACGCTTGAAATTGGATAATTTGTAGCATTCATCAATAAGTGGTAGGTATGTCATACGCATGTAATTACAAACTGCAATTACATGAGAGTATGGAATCTTGAATGATTGCCACTTATTATAAGAACATGTCCCTTCTTTCTAGCTTAAAACTTGGGTGTGCTGTCCTTTGTAGGGAGAAATCATACTTATGCCAGTTTGTACTTCGAAAGTTTGACTTTTCTTGTCAATGGATGTCACCGTATGTCACCGTATGTGCCGATGCTCGTTTTTCCCACTTCTTCAGTTTCTTTAGGGCATATTCTGTATATATATCCCAACGATCGAGTGCTTCACTGATTTCTTGTCTTCGGTGTCAAGATACAATATTGTGCGATAGAATGTTAGTCTAACCAAAGAAGTAATGGGTAACATTCTAGCACCTTTAAAAACGCCGTTCATGCATTCGCTGCATTGCTAGTCATCCACCCATAGCGGTACCCACCGTCATGTGACTGTGTCCATTTTTCTAAGTCAATGTCTGAAAAAAATTCAAGACATTCAGGGTGCAATTGTTTCAATTCTTTCATGCATTGAATGAACTTACGCCTTTAGTGTTGATTTTTGGCCTTAAACACCAAATTTTTTAGTTGCTTCGATTTGTATCTTGTATTGAAATTACTGGCAACATGGTGAAGACAATATCGGTGGTACGCTTTGGGTTCACTCCAACCAATTTCTTCATTATTAATTGTAGCAAGAATGTCCTTATGTCTGTCAAAAATCAAGCAAATACCCTCTCTTTGGGTAACATATTCACGCAATGCCCACAAAAACCATGACCAACTGGACGAATTCTCACCTTCTATGATAGCAAAAGCAAGGGAAAATATATGTCTGTTTGCATCAACAGGTAAGGCTGTTAATAATTTCCCTTTATACTTTCCGTATAGATGAGTTACATCAATCTGGATTAATGGCCTACAATGGTTGAACCCTTCTCTTGCAGGACCAAAAGACCAAAAAACTCGTCCAAAAATAGTCGTACCTGGCATATCAGAGGGAAGGAAAAACCAGTCTACTCGTGTTCCTGGGTTGTAATGAACAACATCACTCAGCCAATACGGAAGCTTCGAATATGATTTCTCCCAGTCGCCAAACACAGCAATTAATGCTTTTCTCTTGGCTTGCCACACCCGTCTATAATTGAAATTATAGCCATATTGTCTTTTAATGGCTTTTTGAAGTAGGGCCACAGGTACTCCAGGATCAGCTCTAACCAAATTCTGAATTTCGATACTCATGAAATTTGAATCCAGCTTTGAATGATCCTGTGTCAACTCTGAAAACAAACATGAGTGTTCTCCTTGAAGTTTTGTGATTTCGAACATCCCATGACTTTTGCGTCGACATGCCCGTAGCCTCCAAGCACATCCGTCACTACAGGATTTACATTTAACATACCAAAGGTCCTGATTTAATTCCACTACGACAATTTTGTAGTGTTCCGTCACACAATATTTTTTTACAGCAAGCTGTAAATCTTCTTTGGTATTAAATAACATCCTCTTCTGTATTAAACTACAGTTATCTACTCCTACATTCCTTTCTTCCAAAGTAGACCCTAGTTCAAATGTTGAATTTGTCATTTCCCAATATGTTTGGTTGAACATTTCCGACGGTACCAACTCAAGATCTTGTTCACCACTACCATTGTTTCCAAATAATTCATAACATCGATGTCACTATCTCCATCATTTCCAAGTTCAAGAATTACTAAATCTTCAGGACGCATCGACATATTTATTATGTTTTTTTTCAACAATTATAGTTGACAAAAAAAATATGTTAATATGTCAACCCAACAAACTCTAATTTCTAAGTTTTCTAAGTTTTCGAAGTTTAAATCAATCATATATAAACTATATAATACACTATACATAAACTATACATAAATTATACATACATAAAATAATCATAAATTATACATACATAAATAAACATAAACTATAGTTTATACATAAATAAATTATACATACATACATAAACTATAACTATATATACATAAATACATAAACTATACATACATAATTATACATAAACTATAAATACATAAACTATAAATACATAAACTATACATACATAACTATACATAAACTATAAATACATACATACATAAACTATAACTATTTATACATACATAAACTATAACTATTTATACATACTTAAACTATAACTATTTATACAAAAACATACCAAGCAAAATTCAGCCCAAAAACAGTCCAAAACATACATATAAATATAGATCAGCCCAACTAGAGAAAGAAATATACCAAGCAAAATTCGACAGCAAAAAATATAGGAAATCGAGAAACCACGAACCGCTAGATTCGGTGAAGATCAAATGAAGGACTGAAAGCAAGCAAAATCAAAGTTTTGAAGATTTCAGTGAGGGATCGACGATTTCGATGAGGGATCGATGATTTGGGCGAGGGAAATCAGCGGTAGGGAATATGAGAGTCCGTTTTAGTGAAGAAGAAGAAGGGTTGGGGCAGAGCTTTTAATGTGTGGAAATTGTGTACCCGGTACACGACATACGGTACACGACATAAGGTAATCGTGTACCCGGTACATGATTTCCTCAGTCAAACCTACATGATTGCCACGCCAGACTGGGGGTGCCAGGTGGCCAAGGAATCGTGTACCCGGTACACGATTTAAACACCTATTTTTGGAAATACTTTCCCCCAATCCTATTTTTGTCTTTATTTATTAAAAAAACATTATTTAAAAAAAAAAAATTCCCCAATCTTATTTACATTTTTTTTTAATTTTTAATTTGTTTTTTATTAATTGCAATTCTTAAAATTCTGAACAAAAAATAGTTAATTAAAAAGCTTCATCAAGTGCTTTCTTCCTTGAAGCTCCATCACCATCGGAAAAATGTACGTAGTGCGTTGGTCAATCATCGTCTCCCTGTTCCTCTGCTTTCTCACCGTTCCGCCAGCGACTACTCAACCACCACCGCCCACTGTATGTATTATCGGCAGCGGTATTGGAGGCTCCTCCGTCTCCCACTTCCTCCGGCAATATGCTCCGTCGTACAACGCCTCCACCGATTTCAACATTCGGATATTCGAGCGCCACAACATCGTCGGCGGTCGGATGGCCACTGTCAACATCGCCAGTGACACATTCGAGGCCGGAGCATCCATCTTGCACCCCAAGAATCTTCACGCCTTGAGATTCACTGAGCTACTCAATCTTACTGTCAAGAAACCTTCCTCTTCCGGTTCGTTCTCTCTCGGCATTTGGGACGGCCACAAGTTCGTCTTTAGAACCCTCACGAGCGGCCTCACATCCACGGTTCCTTTTCTGGATAAGATCTTGGAGCTATGGAATCAGCTCGTCATGTTCCTCCGATACGGCTTCTCGCTTCTCAGAATGGAGGAATTTGTTGAGGTTTTTATCATTTTCTTCGTTGATCTGACCTGGTTCTCCAAAGTACCCTAGTGTTGATTCTCTATTTTTGGTGAATTGATGATGCAGAGCGCCGTAGAAAGATTCTCGAAGTACTATGAAGGCTTTGAATCTAGGCCTGTCTTTGAGACTGTAAATGAGATGCTTAATTGGTCTGGTTTGCACAATCTCACCACTCGAACTTTGTATGAGGAATTAATTGATGCTCGGTTGTCTCGCTTGCTAATACAAGAGCTTGTCACTGTAAGTACTTTTGACTTTCGTTTCTTGTTCGCATGAACCTCTATAAATTATTAAGTTAGATTCTTTTTGTTCATTATTTATGATGATTTATTGCTTTTGGGGGTTGAGGAGGTTTCTCTGTTCTGCTGGATACGAGTATATCCCTGAATGTAAAAAGCTACAAACAGCTATTATCAAACGTGTTAAAATTGGCTCTCTTGGTGTGAGTTTCTGATATTTCTTAGTGAAATTTGAATTGAAACAAAGGAAGTTTGTTGATTTCATTTAGATTTGGAGAGAAAATCGGCTCTTTGAAAGGCTGCAGAGATGAAACTGTACATATTCATTAACAGTGGCTTCCAAGACTTTGTCTGAATGTTCCAAACCAGAATCAGGGGTAGTTTATAGAACTGTATGAAGGATTTCTTATTTTTGAGGTCTTGATATGGCATACCGTAAAGATTTATGTAACTGTTTCAAAGCAAATTCTGATCCACAATCTTTTGAAGCCAAAACCTTTGGCAATTCATTTTTATGCATGAATTCCTCGGACACTTTTGTTCAACACTAATTTGATTACCAGTATTTGCCTCGAATGGAGAATTGTTTTTGATCAGTTTGGTATTTGTCACCATGGTGGTATAGTTCTCGTATAGTATAACGTAACTCATAGATTTGCTTACAATCTTGGTTAGTTAGTGACATTTTTTAAAGGTCCATTCGCTTTTGGAAAGGTAATTTCAAATTTTCATTATGTTTGATTTGGTGATCAAAAGTTATTTTGAGATTCTAAAAATGGGTATAAAGTACTTTGAAGTTCTTTTAGAAGAATCACTTAATTAACTTTCTCTTAAAAGTGCTTACAGAAGGAGTGCTCTACTTAGAAGTGGTTATCCCAAAAGCCATCTCAAAGTCACTCTAAGTTAGAAAAAGCACTAAGCTATTACGATGGTGTCAGTAGTAATATGATCAGCATCAGTTATGATAGAATATCAAATGTATTTCATAATATATTTGTTGGAGTTTTTGTCATTTCAAAACTTGGCATTGCTGATATCAATATTTCCATTGTTAATTTTAACCTTTAATGTAGAGTGTCAATATTTTTATCATTTTTTTGTTCCATGTAACTAGTAATTTACAAATCACACAATCATCCTAGAAGCATGTGATGGGCACTCACTCGAAAGAATGAATCAATCCATCTCTTTATTTATGTCTGAAGTTTTGCTATCTTGAGACTTCTTTAAATGTAAATATTATGTTTGTTTCTGGTTTACAAATTCAAGCTCAGAGATCAATAAATTTATGGGTGGTGAATGTGGAATTATTTATGCATTTATTTTGTGCATGCAAAGCAAGTCATTGTGAAGTTGATAATTTCTGATTCCTAGCCCAGACTTAAGTGTTCTATTCTTTTTCCAATTTTTAATTTTAATTATAATGTCTTCTTGGATCTCCGCTTACTATATTTCTTAATCAAGTATAGAATGGCATAAAACTCAAACTATGGTTTAACTTTTAAACAATGTAGGGTTGTTGCTTGAGATCCTGTTTGTTCTTGTTCCCTCTTTTTTTTATAATTTTTATTTTTTATTTTTTTTACAGATGTAGGCCCTTTTTTTTGCTTCAGATGGAACAATTTATGTTTTTTTTTTTTTTTTTTTAAATGTTGTCGGTTGATCTGTGCAGGTTATCACAAGAATTAACTATGGTCAAAGTGTCTCTATTAGTGGACTTGCTGGGGCAGTTTCGTTGGCAGGATCAGGTGGAGGGTTGTGGTCAGTTGAAGGTGGTAACTGGCAGATGGCTGCTAGACTGATAAATCACTCAGATAGCACATTACATTTGCAAGAAGAAATCGAGTCAATCTCTTACCTAGGTGAATATTACGAGGTCAAGTCTAACAAGGGAAATATTTATTCATGTGAAATTACTGTAGTTGCTACTCCTCTAGATGAGCTGAACATTGAGTTTACACCTCCGATTATAATTCCCAAGAGAGAATTGCAGCATACTCATACAACATTTGTTAGGGGCCTCTTAGATCCTGTGAGTATATTTGAGATTTTGAATGGTTCTATTATTTCCAATTGTTTATCTTCATTCTCTTCATCTCTTCTAACGTCTTGATGCTTTTGTTTCTCTTTTTCGTGCAAGGGGTACTTTGGCCTGAAGGCTTCATCAAAGCTTCCAAAGTTGGTGGGTACAACAGAAACTGACAATGTACAATTTTCAAGTATTTCAGTTCTTAAGCAACATGATGAGAACGATAAGACTTACAAGATGTTCTCTCGTAAACCAATGGAAGATACCCTACTGGATAAGATCTTCAGGTAAATCTAAATGCTCTATCTCTGTTTTTCTTTATTTGAACTTGGAAGGAATGCGTTGTTGCTGAAATATTCTGCTTACTTAATTTTGTATGGATGTCGATTCAAGTTTTTTACATTCGGTATCTTCTTGTATGTTATTATTTTCGAGAAACTTTATGCACATTTTGGAGTGATGGTTTAGGAAAAATATGGTTAGTATAAGTATGATTCTGTCGAAATGATAAGTTTGTGCTAGAAAGAAGAAAGGCATCAAAGAGTCTAATGCTCAAATTACAAGAAGCCATAATTAAAAGAAAGTAGAAAATAAAAATACTACAGTTCAGGCTAATTTCCTGAATAGAGTAATTAGGAAAGGCCTTGGATAGAGAACACCTAGAGGACACAGTGTTGTTAGTTAAATGCTCTTTTTTATTTTTTCCCGGAAGCTATACACAAAGGAGGGTCTTCTTTAAAGGCAGCTAGATTCTAAAATTTTATGAGCAGTAGATAAGATTTATTCTGGTTAAAAGCTTAGTAAAATTGCATGTTTAGTGTTTACACTTTTTTAAGTTCGTGTTATATAGGTTTAATTATAAAAGTGTCTAATAAGTCTTAAACTTTTAATGTTGGATCCAATAGTCTGGGACATATTTTCAATTTTTTAGATTAATTGATTTATTATACATATTTTTTATACATATTTTTTAGTACAATTGATCTGTTATACTTGTTCAATAGTGCACCTAATAAGGGTCTAAAACTTTCAGTTTTGTGTCTAATACTAATAGATATATGAGTTTTAAAGGATGTCAAATAATATAGAAAGTGCCTATTAGAGAACAATTTGAAAATTGAAGAACCTATTACATACATAATCTAAAGTTTAGACACTTTCTAAAGTTCAGAGACGAGTTTCAGCTGTGTGATAGAGCCTAAATATTCTGAAAGATAAATGATAACGAATTACAAGATAAACCAAGTGTTCGAGGTACTTGGACCTTCCCAATCTTGGGAATACTCTCAAGCCATCCTAACATATACTCCAAAAATATTGCCTAGCTTCCTCCTCCTCTACTCCATATATTTATAACCAAACATCCCTAACAAACTTCTTAACTAATTGCTAATATGTTATTAATACTTCAATTATTTTCCCATAGCATTCCTATCATTATGTTAGTTTTCTAAAGTTCTTGGACCAAATAGATACACATTTGAAAGGTTAGAGACAAAACATGTAATTTAACCTAGAAACTTTCATGCCATTCTCCTTCCCTTTATGTGTATTTGGTTTTCTCACATGACTTGTTGTTGGTTGTTAGAATAAGAAAGGAGACCATTCGGATAGATTGGGCTGCATATCCCCACTTCAAGGCTCCTGAAGTATTTGCACCTTTTATTTTGGATGGTCGGCATCTATACTATGTGAATGCTTTTGAGAATGCAGCCAGTACCATTGAGACCAGTGCTGTTGCAGCCGAAAACATTGCACGACTCATCCTCTCCAGATTTTTTGCAAAGGTCGGCCCCGATTTGTTACATCTCAACCCTGATTCGGATCGAGAAGCTTCAGCTTTGCATATAGATCTTTGAGTTCAACATTTCTCTGTTTGAGATTGTATAATCATGTAACAATATGTCATGTATATCATCAGGTTTTTGTTGTATGATGAAGAGAGATAAACCCAAACTCAAAGTGGTTCTCTCTTCTGTTGAAGTATTGGACAGCAGGGGGAATTTGGAATTTGGGGTTTGAAAGTTATTATTAATAAAATATTATATGTTTAATATTTAAAGGAGAAAAAAAAACAGTTTAGCAACTACTCTCAATCATGAAACTTGCAGTTTTATAAAATATAGGATGAAAATCACAAAATAGGTTTGGGATAGGGATTTTTACATTGAAAGTTCTTTCTACCCTATAAATTTTATAAATTTTATAAATTTCCTAAAATTTGAATTATTTCATTGAGAGATTTTAGCTACAATTTTGGATCAAATCATTAGTTTTCAACCAATGGGACAAATAGAATCTTGATTTTGACTTCATAAAATGGTATTCAAGAATTTATGTTGCTTTCATTTAATTTAAGATTTTCTATTTTTTATAACTACATTCTCATGAGTTAGGAGATTTTGTTTGTGTTGTTTCATATTAATTTAATGCAAATCTTCTTTTTAATATATTGTTTTTTCATTTTAGGAAATTTTTTACTAGTTTCTTTTGTTCCCTTTTCTCAATCTCTATTTCGAGTTTCTTCAGCCCAAACCATCACATTTTTCATTTTGAATTTCTTCATTTTTATGTATATATACAAGGTTATTTCAAACATATATAATGGTTCTTTTGTCATATACATATATATTTAGGTATTTTACAAATATATACCTTATATTATATAGCAATAATGTTAACGCATGATAAATTATGGCATAAATTAAGATATATGACATCTTTAGATTATTTGAAAAAAATCTAGACATATTTGAAACTAAAGATAAAACGTAGAAATAACCCCCTAAATATACTATGTACTACATTCTCTACATTCTCATAGTATATGTAGTACATAGTATATAAATCTCAATATGTGGAGTTTTGTTCTCGTTGCCTTTATTGGAGTTTCGTTTGTGGGCCAGATTTGTTTGTCCTTACTTTCTAGACATTCATTGGATCTGTAACATATTTGTTTTGTTTGTCTATGTTGACGAAGAATGCCTCTCTTTGCCATTGATGCATGCTCCGGTCGTCGATTTCTACTGTTGGCTTTAGTTGGGCTCATCAGAGAAGATGGGTAAGAGAGGGAGGTTTGTTAAGAGAGATGAGAGAGTAATAGAGAAAGAGGAAGAAAGTGGGGGCCTATGGTAGAGAGAAAAATATGAGATCTTTTTTAGGGTTATTAGAATTAAACATGGAAAAGAAAATAAGTCTTTTAATGTGTTGGAATCACCATATTTGAGAATGAACATCGTATCTTTCTTGACGAACACTTGCCTTATGAAGACAACACAGCAGAACACACAAATGTATCAAACATTGTTTGTAGCAAAAGTCAAATAAACCGTGTTCAATTCCAAATGATTTTGGCAATTGAAATGTAATTATTTTCCTTTCAACGAGCTAATTACAGCTCCATATGATATTGATGAATTGCAGTATAGCAGTACAGAGCAGTAGTGAGAGGGAACAAAGAAGAGATTGCAAATGAGAGTGAAACGATATGATGCATAGGAACCAAAGATTGGATGAACATTGTTTAATTATGTTTCACCTCATTCGCTTTGCTGCTTCTCTTTTGTTTCCATTATAAAAGTTTTGGATCAAGTTCGAACTTTTGTTAAAGTTCCATCATATGTGTACAAAAGTTCCAATCAATTCCATGTTAATTGAGAACAATGCACAAAAATTTAAAAATTATAAAATGTCAAGTGAAGCCAAATATAATATACAAAAGGACATGAGGCACAAAAAGAGAGTTAAGTCAAATAATTTCCCGACAATATTTGAGAAAGAGACCTAGTAGGACAGTTATACAAAATTGAGGCTAAACATTCTAAGCATTGGCGATGTGAAGATGTCACTCTGGAGCTGCCAGAGGTTAAACTACAAGTATAACTCACTTGGGATTTTTGGGAAAATGTAATTTAATCAGTGCAGGAAGTTCGGCTAACTCAACCTTGGGCTTGCCTAGCAATATACTCTTTAACTTCTCATCACAAATGACCACATTCTTGTTGGTAGGATCCTAGACAAGAAAAATACATATCCATGACCTTTTATCAGAATAAAGAAAGCTACTTATAGATCAGCAGAAACATATTTATAACACTTAAGTCAAAAGAAGTGCTCCTTCATTAAAGTTTCAAGTACTTCTAGCTTCCCAAGATCATATCATATGACATTTGGAGAGTCATAAAGTGTACCGCAAACTGGTGCAAAAATCAAAAGGCTATTTTACAAGTAAAATCAAGAACTATTTTTTTTTTTTTTTTGAGAGGCATGGATAAAGGTTTAGTAGAAGGGTTGCTTGCTGGGAGGGACAAAAATCGTCCATCTTACTCATTTTTAGTTTATAATACAATTTAAGTATTTCCTTATGCATAAGGAGAGGTTGTCCTTTGGGAGCCTTAATAGGACTTCATAGGTTTGGTCTTATTTAATAAGAAAAAATATTTGTTATTGGCATTTGTGGTAAGGCAGACAAGCTTGAGAGATGGGTTCATACGGGTGTGACCCTATGGTTGAAAAATTGTTCAGAGGATCTCATCTTCTATAGCAATGCAACAAGGAGTAGTTAGGAATATTATTAGAACATACTGTTGGGGGGATTAGTTACAGATAAGGTGAGTGCTAAAGGATGAAAGTAGAGAATTGCTCAGATAGTTTCTATGGTTTTGACTTGAGTCGGGGACGACGTTCCAAACTTCCAAGTACCTTGAATACTTGAGTTATCTTGTAACTGTTCTCTCTTTTACGTTTCAGTATCATTCTAGTTCTATTTGGGTTCTATCAGACTCTCTTTGTAACCTCTTTCTCATACAATTTTACCTTGCAAAAAGATGGTTCTATTGAGTGTATTTTGTCTTCGACCTTGACCCACCATCAGTTTCTCATAACTTTCATCTTGAGTATTCAAACATATGATCAATCTTCTCCTACCCTGTTCCCCATTTTTAATCTATAATTTAACCAGCACAAAACGTAGAATCTACAACAGATATTTGGAAGTAGATTAAATAAGGGAGGTCTCTGTCAGGTTGATAGCAGCAAAATCAATATGCATCTAAAAAAAAGAAAAAAAAAAAAAAAAAAAGAACCTGAAGATTGTTGGTTTTGATATATGACCACACACACTTGAAACAGCCTAGACGAGAAATTTGGGACTGGCCCACAAACTCCCTGAGAGTTGAAGGAAGATTTACGAGATCAATCAAGTTGGCAAGCTTCTTTGGGTTATCTGTAATGGCCATCTTCATCCGTTTTGGAAGCATTTTTCTGCACAACTAGTTTACTTCCTCCTCCACTGAAAAATAACATAAAAATCGTTTACTCAGCCGTTGAATGAAGTTTAAAAAAAAAAATGAAAAACAGAAAGCCCTGCACAAGACCTGGGCATCGATTCTTGGGAATTTTATCAAACAACTTGCGTGCAATGAAGTTTCAATCACAAAGAGTTGTACAGACTACGCAGATCCTCCGAAAATCAAGAGAAAATTACAGGCAAAGAAATCGAAAGCATGGAATAGATTGAAAAGGGAGAAGAAAAACCTGTAGGAATTGGAAAGAGTTAAACAGAGACTAGAGGGATGAAAGCGAATTAGGGCCCGGAATGAAAAAAGGAAGATCAGTTTTGTAGCGCGTCTATGGCTTAGCGCTCGAATTTTTTGCAACTTCGAGTGCATTAGCATGTGTAAAGATTATTTATTTATTTATTTATTTTTAATTTTTAACAATAGGTTAGGTTGGCAATGGGGCCGAGGTGGAGCGGAAGACTCCCCTCCCGCTGGGTATTTCCCCCCGATCCCCACCAATTTGAAGGCGAGGACGGGGACAGGGATTCCCCGTCAAGGAAACGGGTCCCCCTTGGGACCCATCTCCGACTTTTTTTAATATATATAAATGTAAAATATTTTTAATTAATATATATATATATAATAAATAAAAATTTAATTGGGGCGGGGATACCCTCTTGGTCCCGCCCCGCCCCGTCCCCGACCGAGGACCCGGTTAGGATCTCCAGTTTGACCCATCCCCAGTCAAACCGAGGATACCCCACCCCGATCGGGGTGGGACCTGGGGATTTTTGCCAACCCTAATAAGAAATAACGCTTGATTGATTACAAAAACGAGCATCCAAGCTCAATTGGTCCTTAACCACAAAAGTATCGCATCGATCTATTGACCATTTCGCACCATTGATAGAAGTTATCAAGCTAAAGAATGAACTACTCGATTACAAGACGAGAAATAAACGAAGATCCCATAATGTTCATCTTACCCATTCAACTCGCTAATTTCTTCCAAGATCCAAGAATTTAGTTTGTTTATTATATACCATAAATCCTTTTTTTTGAATGTTTGAATTATAAGTTTAATATAAATTTTTAGATTTATGTCTATTTGATTTATCAATTCTTAAGAGTATCTAGTTTGTACCTAAACTTAAATTCCTTTTTGTTCAATCAATCTAGAAACTATAAAAAGCCACATTTTATTATAATTAAATTTGTCATTTGACTTGTAGATTTGAGTAGAGATGATCTTAAATTCCAAATTGAAAATTACTTCAATTCTTATTTGCTTTTGAAACAAAAGCAATTTGAAAGTGACTAAATTTTCAAATGAAAGAAACTCCTTTAAGAGTCATTTGTTTTGTGGGAATCCAACATTCTCATAAATTGATTATCTAGATTATCTCGTTTGTTTGGCAATAACGTAATATATCGAGCATTAGAGATTTCTGAGCATCCTAGAATGGCTTTTATGGAGGGGATCCTAGAATTTATGGATGACCATATTAATATATGGGTTTTTTTTCTTAAAGTTTCTATGTTGATACATTCATATTTTTTTTCTTTTTAACCCTTCCTTTTTTATACATATATAGGTTGAATATATAGTATATATATAGATATATACTAACTCTGCTTTATGTTACATTTTCATTTTTACAATAAAGAATAAATTATTGATAACTATTGTATTCATTCTCTTTTAATATTGAAATATTGAAATTAATATTTATTTTATAAAAAATATTATATTACTATAGATTATTTTGCTAAGAAAAACAATTAAAACTATATTAATTCTAAAAAAAATTTAAATTAATAAAAACAAATATGTAATATAAATTCACATTATATTCATTTAATTAAAATTAATGCATTGTCGTAAAAACATTCTTCAAATATTATGTACATTTAAGATATTTTGAAGTAGAAATCCTACAAAATAAACATAATCATCAATGTATTTCTAGATATCTTAAAAAAATATTACTATCAAACAAGCATGGTTATTAAATGATGTTAAACATTTTGGACATTTAGATATTCCAATTATCTACATTTCCAAAAAACAAACAGGTTAATGTTTTACACTTAAAATTTAGTTGGAAATGATGTGAATTTAATATTATATATTTTCTTTCTTAATCTCCATCTTTTCCCTCTCTATTTCTTCATATAGTTTTCCCTTGCTCTAGTTTTATTCTATAGCTTTAACTTTGCTTCTTGTAAAATATAAGTGATGAATCCTTGGTGATCAAACTATTTTAGTATTTTGTTTTAATTTAAAAGAGTGATGTTGGAGAAATGAACGAGAAAAGAAAACCAATGTATGATGAGTAAATGAGTGAACTTCGTTGAAACGAAGAAAAAAAGAACAATGATTTCACATGATAAAGATCAAAAGAAGGTAAACAAATAAAAGAAAAAAAAAAGAAGGAAACATTCAATGAAAATGTTGAAAATATCTTAAGTCCCTAAAAATTAATAGGAGTGATCCGGGAGACATAGGTGAGGTGGTTTCTCGCAAATCTCTAGCCCATGTTGCATACCCTCGAGCTCTTCTACCCATTACTTTGATTAACTTTTCCTAGGACTATTTGCATGTCATCCCTCAGGAGATCATAGTTTTATTTTAATGTATAACGCTCCTTCTTCTAATGCTTGTATTTTTGTGACAATTACTTGTTTTCTCTTTGGTAGTCTTAAAGTTGATGTTCAGTTCACTTTGCATTACTCTTTAAAATCTCATGTTTCTTCAAACTAATTCTTTATGCTCAAATGAAGACTATCAATAGTTTGGTGTGTTGTTGCATTGGCTTCCTCATTCTCTATAAGTTGAGATAGTTGGTTTATTTAAGTTAATGAAAACATTTTACTAATGTGAGTCCAATTAAATAAATCAACAAACTTTTTTTTAACAAGTAATTTAAACAATAAATTCATGTAAATAAATTCAACTCAAAATAATCAAGAAATTAATAATACTACTTTAAGGTACCCAAATTGGTTTTCATAACGAGATTGATAATGAAAGTAGAAATTCAAGAACAACCAATCAAAATAATCCAATATGAATATTAATTTCAAGAACAAAAATTGCAATTAATTTCAAGCAATAAAATATAATAACAAATTAATTGCAAAATTAGAGAGGAGAGGGATAGAGAAATTGACAGCAAGAATTTTATAGTGGTTCGACACAATCAGCCTACGTTCACTTCCCAAGCTCCTCTTGAGTATGTCACTACGAACTTGGCTATTTCCACGACTTAGAGTCGAATCGCTACAATTTTTTTTTGGGAGACTCGATCATTTCCACGGTTGAGGATCAAACCGCTGCAACAACTCTTTTTCCGAGATCAAGAGCAACCCTTACAAAATGTTTGTAAAAATAAAGGGCACAATTACAACTCTCTCAATAGTGTGGATTTACAAGTTGTAGCTCTAGCTCAATGAATCAATCCTCACAACATAAAATATCTCTCTCAAGAAGAAGATGAAAAGAAGAAAATTGAAGCTTCGAGAGAGAGCAACAATGGTAGCTTAATCATACTTATGCCAGTTTGTACTTCAAAAGTTTGACTTTCCCTGTCAATAGATGTCACCTTATGCGCAGATGCTCGTTTTTCCCATCTTTAAAGTTTTCTTAGGGCATATTCTGTATACATGTCCCCACGATCGAATGTTTCACTAATTTCTTGTATTCGACGTTCAAAATACAGTTTTGTGCGATAAAATGTTAGCCTAACCAAAGAAGTAATTGGTAACATTCTAGCACCTTTGAAAACCTCATTCATGCATTCAGCTGCATTGTTTGTCATCCACCCATAGCGGTACCCACTGTCATGTGATTGGGTCCATTTTTTCAAGTCATGAAAAATATTCAAGGCATTCAGGGTGCAATTGTGATGGTACGCTCTCGGTTCACTCCAATCAATTTCCTCATTATTAATTGCAACAATAATGCCCTTATGTCTATCAAGCAAATACCATCTCTTGGGTAACATATTCACGCAATGCTCACAAAAATCATGATCAACTGGATGAATTTTCACCTTCAACAATAACAAAAGCAAGGGGAAATATATGCCCGTTTGCATTAAGGCTGTCAATAATTTTCCCTTATACTTTCCGTAGAGATGAGTTTCATCGATCTGAATTAATGGCCTACAATGTTTAAACCCTTCTCTTGTAGGATCAAAGGACCAAAAAACTCGACAAAAAATAGTCGTATCTGGCACATCAGAGGGAAGGAAAAACCAATCTGTTCGTGTTGTAATGAACAAGAGCACTCAATCAATATGGAAGTTCTGAATATGATTTCTCCCAATCACCAAACACAACAATCTTTTCTCTTGGCTTGCCACACCCGTCTATAATTAACATTATATCCATATTGTTTTTTAATTGCTTTAGGGCTACGTGTACCCAGGATCAACTTTAACCAAATTTTGGATTTCGATATTCATAAAATTTGAATGATCCTGTGTCAATTTTGAAAACAAACATGAGTGTTCCCCTTGAAATTTGGTGATTTTGAATATCCCATGAGTTTTATGCCGACATGCCCGTAACCTCCAAGTACAACCATCACTCCATGATTTACATCTCACATACCTAAGATCTTGATTTTATTCCATTACAATAATTTCGTAGTGTTCTGTCACAATAATTTTTTATAGGAAGCTATAAATCTTCTTTAGTATTAAACAATTTCTTTCTGGATTAAACTACAATTATTTACACCTATATTCCTTTCTTCCAAAGTAGACCCTAGTTCACATGTTTGTAATTTCCCAATCTATTTGGGTGAACATATACGACGGTACCAACTCAAGATTATGTTCCCCACTACTGTCGTTTCCAAATAATTTATCAATTTAACGTCAATGTCACTGTCTCCATCATTTCTAGGTTCAAGAATAACTAAATCTTCATGACGCATCTGACATATTTATTATGATTTTTTCAACTGTTATAGTTGAAAAAAAAAATGTTAATATGTCAACCCAACAAAATCCAATTTCTAAGTTCAACATATAAAATCTAAATATTATACATTTAAATCAACCCAAATAAAGATTCATAAACTATACATTTAAATCAGCCAAAATCTAAGATTCATAAACTATACATTTAAATCATCCATCAACTATAAATTTAAATCAACCCAAATAAAAACAAAATAATATATCCATAAATCATACATTTAATTCAGCCCAAATGCAAACAAAATAATATATATATATGAACCAATCTTCATTTTTATAAACATATACATATATTTCTAGATTCAACCTAACAAATAGATCATCATTCAATAAATTAATCATACAAAAAAATAGCCAAACAAATAGACAAACATAATCATATATTTCTAGATTCAACGCAACAAATAAATCATGGATCCATAAATTACACATTAAATTCAGTCTAAATGCAAACAAAAGGATATATATATGAAAATTATATATTGGAAAACAATGCAGGGAAATATTTTTACTACAGTCAAAGAAAGGCAGAAGCTTTTGGATGATTTTGGACGGACGGTTAAATGGAGGTAAAATGATACGTTTGGACACGCAAGATAGAAGCACGAAGGAGGTTTCCAGACAATTTTGGATGGAGAAGATGGAAGCAAAGAGTGGATAGAGAAGAGGAAGCAAAGAGGTAGAAGGCTTTTGGATGGAGGAAGAAGAGGGTCGTGGCGGTTTAATGGAGAAGGAAGTCATGTACCCGGTATATGACTTAACGTAATCGTGTATCGGGTACACGATTACCTCAGTCAACGCTGCATGACTGCCACGGTAGACTGACACTCGTTTACTAGATACACGATTTAGGGCTAATCATATACGATTTAGGACTAATCATGTACCGGGTATACGATTTAAAAACTTATTTTCGTTAATACTTTCAATCCTAGCCTATTTTTATTAATATATATGAAAATAACATTATTTTTTTTAAAAAAAAATTCAATATTCACTTACCGACCAGCCCCCATAGCTCCCAACTCCATAGAGGTAGATAAATAAAATTCAGCTAAATCTCCGGTGGAAAGCGTTTTTCTCCATTTACAATCAATTCAATTCCAATTTCAAATTTCAAAATCCAAAGCCCCCAAATTCCCCGTTACAAAAACCCAATCCCTCTCTATCTTCTCCACAAATTCAAGATCGATTTAGGGTTTTCACTTTTCGGAGACTGAAGATGAAAGCATCTCTGAAATTCCGCGAAGACCAGAAACCATTACTGAGAGCCAAAATCCCTCTCAGCATTCTTGGCCTCCCTTTCCAATCCGCCATAGCCGCCGGCACCTCCAATGAACTCACTCTCAAGCTCTCAACTCACTTCGAATCCGGCCCTTCCTTCAACCTCGCTTATCGCCCCAACGATTCTTCAAACCCCTTCTCCCTAATCGTCAAAACCGGAATCGGCTCCTTCGGTTCCCCGATCTCTTCCCCCATGCTCATGAGCGCCGAGTTCAACCTACTCGCCAATGGAAACCCCTCCTTCATGCTCCATTTCAAGCCTAAACTTGGCGATTTCTCCATCAAGAAATCGCAGTCCTCGTCCGTGATGTTCCAGAAAGTTCTGAAATCGGAGGAGGAATCTATTGATGTTAAATCTGCTGTTTCTAAGGTGGTTTCCGGTTTGGATTTGGCGGCTAGTACGGCGGTTCCGGTTATGAAATTCGCCGCCGTGAGGTTTCGTTGGGGTCTAAGGGTGCCGGCGGCGGAGGGGATGAAGATGAGTGGTGGTGGTGGTATGTCGTTTAGAGAGGTTCCGTTTATGCTGGATAAGATCGGGCTCGAACACGTGGACGGTGGGGATTCGAGTTCGAGGGAGGGTAGTTTGGGAAATAAGGATTTGAATTTGGATTTGGATTGTTTTTCAGTGAAGCGTCAGTTTGAGGTTTTGAAATTAGAGAATGGGTTATTGAAAAACAGCATTGATGATCTTAGGAAGCAAATGAAATTGTTGTCTAATTCCGGTCGCCGGTTTAAGGACAGAAAGGCGCCGGAGTTAGCCGGTTTTGATGGGCTGCCGTCAGAAGACGCGGCGGCGGCGGCGTGGGGCGAGGAGCTAAGGAAGCCGGCGCTGTCTACTGTCTGAATTCGTCGATAAGACAATCGTCAGTTTAATTGTAAAAACTGAGTTTTTTTTTTCTTTTTTTCTTTTTTTTTTCCTCCAGTGTTTAGTTCTCTATCATCTATAGAATTTTTAATGATTTTCTCCATTTTGTTTCTTTTGTTAAATGTAATGAAATTGTTTGTTGTGGTTAAATTGAAATTAGAATAGTTTCTTTCACATTTCATTTGGATTTAGTTTTAGAAGTCATATATACAAATTAAAACTTTAAGCTATTACAACTTTTGAAAGCTTTCTCGAATTTAAATAATCACATGATTATTTTTCTAACAAAAATCACATAATTATTAATACCATTTGAATGAACCGCGGATCTCATGGTTATTAGTATATTCGGATGCCAATTAAGCTACAATCACACATAATTATAATTTTTAATAACAAAAATATTTGTTAAAAGAAATTTTCACAAATAGAAAAATGTCAAACTATTTATAGAAATAGTAAAAAAAATATCGATAGACTTCTATCAATTTCTATTCGTCTCCTACAAAAGATTAAAATTTTGTTTAAATAATTTGTCTTATTTTTTAATTTTTGAAAATCTTTTACGAACTTTTAAAAGTGTTAATAAAACCATTAAACTTAAAAAAAATATGCAGATTAGTTTTGGAGGAAAGGCGTTAGTATTTTATTTTAAAAAAATATCAAGTTAAAAAAGTATATATTATAATTTGTTAGTTTTGGAGGAAAGGCGTTAGTATTTTATTTTAAAAAAATATCAAGTTAAAAAAGTATATATTATAATTTGTTAGTTTACATACGAAAATTGTCAATATATTCAAAACTATTTTTGAAGTTCCAAAATTTGTATTAATGCTCTTAATTACTTTTTTATTTTTTATTTTTTAAAAAAAAAGTTTAAAAATGCTCTACTATATATATAGTAAATTTTTTGAGTCATCTTATTTTAAAACAACTTATAAGTTATTTTGAGTTAGAAAAGAACCAATTTCAATTCAGCTTATACTTATCTTCATTTTTTTCCCTTTATATAGATACTCTCATTTGTTTAATTCTTACACCAAATTTTTAAGAACCAAACAAAATACCAAACTTTAAATTAAAAGCATAAAGTCTTATGAAATTTCAAAAATCCCAAAATCAAAATATCTCTTTAATATTCAACAAAACGATTAATAATCAAATACAAAAAGAATCCCCAAAGTAATATCATCTTCGATCACTTTGAATCTTTTTAATTAATCATAATAATTAGAGTAATTTGAATCACAAAAAGGATCAACAAAATCTCCGTTAGGACACATTTCATAATGCACATATTTTCTTTCTTTTTCCTTCCATTAGTTGTCCTCAAAATCCAAATCTCAATATGTCTCTAATTCTTAATGTGTATTAAACTCAAACGATATATTTACATATGAAACAAAAAGAGTAAATCACAAAGATGTCACAAGTCAGGAAAGATATCACAAACAAAGGTAACAACAAAAAGAGAAAGAACACAAAGAATTGTTAACCCAGTTTGGTGTAACTACACCTACGTCTAGGAGGCTCTATGCCTAGGTGAAGAGAAATCCACTAGTAAGTGATTTAGTTCTATGACATACACTTCAACTAAAATTACCTAAAATCAGCTTACACATAACTGAATTATTAGTAAGCAAGTTAGGCTCCCCCTAACACGAATATTGCTTTTAAACGAGTCTGCAGATTTAGGCTCTCACTAATTTTGTTACCACAGCAATGACCTCACCTTCTCTTCACCTATCAAATGACTACCTATTCACTTGTTCTCATGAACAATTCTACTAACAAACTGCTTGAACAGAACAAACTTCACAAAGTACAACCGCTCTACTTCATGATGATAACCCTCTGCCCATAGTCTTCATACAAAACCTTTTTGAACAAGAACCTCTAACCAAAGGCAAAAGACGGCTTGCCCTAGAAAAACCAAAACTAACCAATAAATACAAACCATATAAAGAAAGGAGACCAACACCGGCGGCAAGAATATAAGGAAAAGATCTCCCCAAAAAATCTGTCACCTATAAGGAAAGAATAACTCAACCATGCCAGATACAAGATATTCAACTAAATAAAAGAAATATTATCCGCCAACCTCAACAGTAACAACATACATCAACTATCAAAGTATAGCCTTATGTTTTAAACCTTGTTAAAATATTTAAATCCTCTCTTCGTAGTCAGTTTTTTCTCTTGCTATAGTCTATATATATTAATTGAAGGGGGTATTTTTAATTTTTGTAATTATAATTTTTTTGGATAAAAAAAGGTGAAACAATTAATAGGAAGCAACAAAATCAATAAGAAGAAGAGAATTAAGGTGGAAATGAAAATGGGGAGTAAGAAGGTATCGAAGAAAATAGGAGAAAAAAGAGAAAAAATAGAGAAGGGTTAGATTATAGATTAAAGTTGGTAAGAGAGTGGAAATGGAAGAGAGAGACTATGATGGAATGTAGATAAACGATAGAACATCTTTTAATAATTGTTTTTTAAAGGTTAAGGGTACCAATGTAACTTTTGAATGTTTGGAGGTACTTTTACAACTAGATAGTAACCATTTCTTTTCATGTACTAACAATAAGAGAATTTCTCAAACATTTTGTTTAAAATTTAATAGTATTTTTGAAACTTCTGAAAGCTCAAAGATATTTATGAAACAAATTCGAAATATTTCTATCCAAACTAATAGTAAGGTTATGGCCTTTTTTTTTCCTCTTTTTGAATGTGGATGTACTCGTTTCTTTGGATTTGGAGGATCTAATTCTCAAATCTCCTCTTCTTGTACTAAAAACAAATCTTGTCAACCTTTTGGATGGTAATTGGTAGGGGTGAATTTAAATAATATAGCTTGAAGAGCCAAATTTTGATAATGTTTGGAGATCTAACGTCAACATACAATAATATCAACTAATGTTCAATTTTACTTAAGGACCTTTTAAAGACCATTTTCAAACTTAGGGACTAACCAACATTCAAATTCAAGTTGTGGGTGTCAAACATCTTCTTTTTGAAAGCCCAAAGATCAAATAGAATTTTGGGAAAAATACTTTTTTGGTCCCTAAGTTTTGAATTTAGTTTCCTATTTGGTCCCTATATTTTAAAATATAATATTTATTCACCTTGAGATTTCAATAATACTCAATTTTAGTCCTTAAGATAAGCAAACCATTAGTGACTTGACTGAAGGCTGATTAGAATGATGATTGTGTTGAGGTTGATGCCCTAAATCTCATGGTTTCGTAGTTTATAATTTATTTGTACAAACAGACTATTTTTTTTTAATAAAACAAGTTGTTATTTTATTTGGACATAGTTTCATTGACCAAAAAATAATAAACTATGATCCAAGGTTATTTGATGAAGCTTAAACGTGTATGTGGTGACATATAGGTGAATTATGTTTAAGCAATAATCTGAACGGCCTGTAGTAGATGAATAAGTCTGGGTATCTTATCTTGGTGATACTACGGATACGATTTATTTTGTAATTATACAATTGTTGTATAGTGTTAAAAATGATTTGATCCTGATCATTCATGTTGAGACATGTGAATGAGGGTATTTTATATAAAGAGTTTATATAAGACAAGAACACGAAATGATTAGTCTTTCTTTATAACACCGTTATTAGAAAATACTTACATTTCACTATGATGACCATAGGTGACTTGACCTTAATTCTAAGTGAGTTGTACACTCCTACCTATGAGGGTGGTCCTTTGATCTTCATGCGTGAGAGTGGCTAGTTTCGCCGACTCAATATGCCTACTATTTTAGGGATTCATCCGAGTGGGGACCTAGTAACACAACTACACAAGAAAGAATTCACTCATTCCCGTTGTTAGTGTAAATCGATAAATTGCTCCCTTAAGAGTTGATTCCAAGTCTTGAACAATGAGGTGCCTCATTCTCTCGCTGGCTAGAAAGGGGTCTAGTTATAGTACGACTATGATTAATTGTTCATTAGAGGAACCACTGGTACTTAAGAAGTTAGATGTAACTATAGGGGTAAAATGGTAATTTTAACCTAGTTGTACTTAAGAGCAATTTATGAAGGGTCAACACACTATCAATTGGTTATATCCAATGGACACATAAATATATTTACAATGCGAAGAGTGCAACTGTCGTTCTTTAATGGAGTCACCGACAATTAATGAATGTTGATTAATTTAATTAAAGAGTTTAATTAATTAATCTCATATCATTGAAACTTCTAATCTGTAGGTACATAAGGTCCCCTTATTAGCTCAATAAGGATGAATGAGAATCAATTAATTTTAGATTAATTTGAATCATCCAAATTAATTAAAGGAAATTAATTATACGCGATACATTAATATAATGTATGTTGATACATTATATTATAAAGTTTAAATGAGAGAAATAAATGTTTGAACATCATTCAAATAAAAACTATAAGTTAAAATTCATGTGAATATGATTCATATTAAAACTATAGGTTATATAAGAGAAATTAAACTATAGGTAAATTATATGTGATATAATACAAACTAGAGGTTATATATTATATGAGATATAATATATGGTTGTATTTAATTATATTAATGTAATATAGTTAAATTAAAGTTGAATTTTGAATTAAAAAATTAACTCTTTGGGAGTTATTGTTTAAGTTGTGGAGGGAGTCATTCCATAACTTCATCACTCACACATCTCTCATAGGAATAGGCAAAGGAGTTGGTGCATTTGATACGTGAAAAATCAAGACCTCATCTTCCTTTCTGCACTCTCCTTCCTCTGTATTTTTCTCTCAAGAACTCAATCTCCCTTTCACCAAAAATGAACAACAACCCCACAAAACTCTACTATGATTCTCACCTTGAGAATAACGAAGTAATTCTTGTGGTGGTGTTCTCATTACTGTGTTCGAGGCCTTGCTGTGAAACCGCATTTGTGAGAAGGAGATATTGTTTGTGATCTTACTGTCGGAGAGAAATTTGAGGAGAAAGATTCTTCAAGAGTATGTATACCATTTCTCTTTTATTCTTTGTAATTTTTTTTTTTTTTTTTTTTTTGTAGAAATGCATGCTTAGGTTCTTAATTGTTTATCCATGTTTCCATTCTCTGTTTTGTTAAGTATGTAAAATGAAAATTCTAAGACACGAATGCGATCTACCGCTCTAGCTGCAAAAATTTCATTTTCTTTAGACTGAACTAATTTTAAACCTAATTAGATTGATGTTGTGGCTATTTTAATTTATGTCGAGGAGACTACACAAATGCTAAAAGAAATAACAACAAAGAGAAATATTAAAATCGAAAGAAGGAAGGGAAACACAAAAACAACAAAAACATTCATGCATGCAACTGTCACTGAAATATTGAACAAGATGATCATACCTATTGCAATTGGTTGAAACCTAGAAAATATCGTCCTGATGAAAAAAATTTGGTGTAAAGCGCAAGTGTACACATCTAGTTACAATATACTACAACAGTCAAGAGACCGAGTACCGTTATCTGGAGATCAAGTGATCGAATTGAGTTTATCTATTCTAGAATTGTGTTAATTTTATTTAAGAATTGAAACCGATGAATATGTGATTTTGAAAATAATGAAAGACAAGAGAAAATCAAAACATAGATTGAAACTTTAAAGACAGAGATGCTCAAGGATGTTGATTTTCTTAAATACTTCATTAAGTCATATAAAAGTTTTGTGGAATATTGAATCAATGATATGTGTGGAAACAATATTTGAATGAATTATTTATATATTAACTTGAGATTTACATAGGGAATAGAAAAGACGATAGCCAAATTTCCTAATTATAGCCTAAATATATGCATAATACATAAATTAAAGCCTAAATATCTCAACACCCTCCCTCAAACTCAAGGTGATAGAAACAACTTAAGTTTGTAAGCGGATAAATTGAAACAACTGGATGACAAAAATTGAAGAAGCAATTCTGAATCAAAACACAGTAGATCTGAGCAAGAAACAGAAACCCATGAAGAACTAGAACACAGAGAAATTCTGGGCTGCAAACATGAACTTACGAACTTTTGAAATAGAGACCTATATAGAGATTTAAAACCAAACCCATGAACTTCTAAGCTAAAAATAGAGATCTACGAAAATATCCAAAGATAAAACCAGGGACTCTGGAAAATCTGAAAAACTGAACAAAGATTGAAATCGATAAAAGAATCAACTAAGAACCAAACTGAACCAAACTTGCCTGACTAAATTGAACTAACTGGGCTGACTAAATGAAAACAAATCAAGTTTATTTAACCCAATTGGTCCATCTAAATCGATCTGGTCTGATTGAAACTGGAAGAGCATCAAGTGGGGGAGCATCGATGGAGGGTGTTTGTTATGAACCCCGACTGATCGAGAGAGATCGGATGCTATCTAAAGCGAACAACTGTGCTAGAATGGAAACGAAACCCAATTGGATGCGTGAACGTACGGACACTTGCGTGAATCTGGCTGACTGAAACTGGAATGAGGGACTGGTAGCACTGGGTTTCTGTTCCAGATGGCGGCGACGAGGGTTGCGTGAACGTTGGATAGACCTAGCGGCTTGGGTAGGTGGCGACGAGGACGCCTGGAAGATGAAGCGACGACTGAAGCTGTCGACAGTAGCTAGCTTGTGCAAAACTGACGTGAAAGGGATATGACGAGTAGGGCTGAACAGTGTCAAAGGAAACACAGATGGAGGGGGGCTGATGACTTGCATAGACAAGGAAGAGAGAGAGATTTGTGAGTCAGAACACGGACTAACGATGGAGAAAAGCGTGCGACAACAGGGCAAAACAAACGAAATTGTGGATTTGGGGTGGGGGAGTGCGGTGGCGAATTTGTGAGTCATCAGTGGTCTAGATAGGCCTCCAAAATAGTGGGTGTGAAGTAGATCTACACTGGTGTGGTGATTTGGGCTATTCGTTGGAGCTGTCTAGGCAAGGCGGATCGGGACTTTTGGCAACAAGTGGATCTATGTGTAGATTTGCCTCCATCGATCAGTCGTCAACAGAGGCAAAGATCGGAAGCAGTTGAAAAGTAGAAAACCCTAGTAATTGGGGGCTGATACCATGTGGAAACAATATTTGAATGAATAATTTTACTATTATTATCTTTCAACAATAATATTTTGTCGTGCAAACTCAATCGATTACTAATTGTTTGAAACAAAATTAAAGAAGCATGGCATATTAGGTATGGTCATGATCAACTTTCATTATCAATCTAACAATTTTGATAGATTAGATAATGATCCAATATTATAGGTCAAACTAAACATACAGTCTTTCTAATTGAATATTTAGTTTAGCATGCATCAATTATCTATCAATAGAAGAAGCACAATAATGTTGAAAAACAATCAAAACTACAACATCCATGGAAAATTCTAAGCATTATCTTAATTCTATAAAGAAGTTCATCAACACCCTAGAACTAACATGTTTAGCCATTCATTATGTTACAAACATAATCTCATATATCTTGTGACAACTACAAAAGTAGAGAAAATAAAGGAAATAGAGAAACACTACTGTTGTGTAATCCCATCAATAAAGAACATCTCAAACTTCTTGATTCTGAAATCAACAAACGGTCTCCAAATGAATCTCTCACTCTCTTACACTTTTCTATAGCTTGAGCACACTCTAAGGCTCTACAATTTCGTGATCTAGTGTTGGTGAAAAACCTAGAATAAATAGATACAAACGTTTCCAAAAATAAAATACTTTCCAAAATTGTAGCGTTGGCACTGCGTTGCTTCTTGATGGTACCACAGTGCTACGGGAACTCTTACGGTGCCGCAACGTTGCAATGCTTTCTACAGTATTGCGGCGCTCTCTCAATGGTTACTCTCGGGTTTGGGTGTGGCACATAGCGCTGCAGCACCCCTTTTTGGACAAAATAACCTTGTTTTCTTTCCTAGTTTGGGGTTTTATCCCCTTTTTATTTTATTAGACAAATAATACACTTTAATCTTCAAGTGCATTTGAATTCCTTCTTTCTTTCTCAAAATCGAAAAATAAAACTCCAAAATTTCTTCCATCCTTCCTTTTCCTTCCGTAGAAATGAAACGAAGAAATTTGAAGGTGAATGTAGTATCTATAGACTTAGTATCAATATTAAAATAGTCACATCATCATCTTTTTAAGTATAAATTAGTTTAGTTTGATAAAAAAAAGATAATAAATGAAGAAATTTTGAAGGTGAACGTTGTATCAATAGACTTAATTTTTAAAATCAAAATTAAAAAGTCAAAAAGTTATCGAACGAGTAGATTAGTTAACCATTTTCAGATTTCTTATCATCAATGAAAATAATAAAGCTTGATTTATATTTTAAATGAGAATAAATTAGATCGAACGTTAGGACTAGGAGTATAATCAGATTTTGAATGAAGTTAAGAATCTGTTAGGGCAATCAAGTTTCGAATCTGATTCAATCTAAACTTAAATTCTTTTCTTTTTCTTATCCTATACGATTTATGTATGAACGGATAAGATTGTATTCTTCAAAAAAAATTTAGGAACTTAGAAAATAATAAATTTAAGGTGGTTTCATAACTAATTGGTTTTTAGTTTTTTAAAAAAGAGAGTCTGATTTTCAATTGAGTTTTCAGTTCTTTTTATTCTAAAAATGTTTTAAGAAAAGAATAAAGAAAAAAAAAAAAAAAGAAGAGAAAACTCGTTTTAAAAAATATTTTTAAAATTTTAAATTGCACACTTTTTCTATCTAGTGATAATGAAGCTAGCCTCTTACCTTGTATGTTTGGGAGAATTACCTCCCTACCAGGGGTTTGAATACTTCACAATTTAGTTGATCAATCTTAACTAAACGTTTAATCATGCAACCTTAAAAATATCATTCTCAAAATTCAATTTTTTTTTGAATAACCTAATATTAGCATAATTACTTTAAATCTATATTGAATAGATTAATCTCTAGGATCATTCATGCCAAATTGTCAAGAATAAATAACATACCCGATTGCATTGAGATTGATGATAGCTTCGAGATGATGATAGTTTTATGATGACTATAGTCTTCCTCAACCAAAACTCCGAATGCCTTTAATTAATGGGATCTCTCTCCAGATGAGATTTAAGAAAGACTAAAAGTGCGTATTATTTTAGTATTTTGGGAATTATAACCCTAAGGTCTCTTTATGTGCTAGTTCAATTAGAGTTCACATTAAACTCTAATTAACTAGGAATGAGCTTCTATCCATTAAGTCCATACTCAATTAGAAATCTAGGGTCTTAATTAATTAGTTCACATAATAGGGCTCAATCTAGTTAAATAATCGAATGTGATAAAATATTAATCCACATAGATAGTCCATACTTTAATTATACGTATTATTATTTAAATACGTGTGACAATCTCCCATTTGGGTTATATTTGTATACCTAATGTAAATAATCCACACAAACCTTAAGTACACATAAACAGGTTATTTCAATAATAGAATTTCCCTTTAGTTCAATCCGTTTCATCTCTTGCATTAGCACAGAAACAAGGCGGCTTTGTCACTATCTTTGTAACTAAACCTTCCTTGATCACCAGTTTCAATACATTTAATAACATAGTGTTGAAGTTGAGTCCTAAATCTCATGTCTTGTAGTTTGTAAACTTGATGTCCTAAATATCATGTCTTGTAGTTTGTAAATACAAACAACATATCTAATAAAATAAGAGGTATTTTATTGACGTTTAGACTACATTAGTTCAATCCAAAAAACTAAGATCCAAGGTTATTTTAGGAAACTTAAATATGTATGTGGAGACATATAGGTGGATCATGTTTAAATGATAACCTAAATGGTCTATAGTAGATGGATAAAACTGGGTACCTTATCTTAGTGACACTATGAATATGACTTACTTTGTAGATGTTACAATTATTGTAAAGTGCTACGAATGATCAGATCTTGATCGTTCATGTGAAGACATACGAGCAGGAGTATTCTATACAAAAAGTTTATATAAGACCGGACCATAAAATGAATAGTCTCTCTATATAACACCATTACTAGAAGAGACTTACATTTCACTAGGATGTCATAGGTGACTTGACCTTAATCTTAAATAAGTTGAAAATTCTTGTTTATGAGGGCAATACTTTGATTTTCCTGGGTGAGAGAATCCTTGTTAGTCGACTCAACAAACCTACCATTTTGAGATCTGTCTGAGGAGGGAGCCGGGAACACAAATACACAAGATGGAATTCACTTTTTTCCCTCCTTAGGGAAAGTAGATAAATTGTTCCCTTAATAGTTGATTCTAAATCTTGAACATTGAGACCTCAACCTCTCACTAACCTAAGAGGTGTTAGTTTAACTGGACTATAAACTGTTTGTTCATTAGAGAAATCATGGTACTTAAGAAGTTAAAGGTAACTATAGGGGTAAAACTGTAATCTGACCCAGTTATAGTTATAAGCGATTTGTGAAAGGTCAAATCGCTATTGATTGGTTATATCCATGGACATAGAAATATATCTATAGTGTGAAAGTATAGCTTTCGATCTTTAGTGGAGTGATCGGTAGTTAATGAAGATTGATTAATTTAATTAAAGAGTTTAATTAATTAATCTCATATCATTGGAGCTTCTAATTTGTAGGTCCATAAGGTCCCCTTGTTAGTCACTAAAGGATAGATAAAATGAATGGTTTGAATTGTTCAAGTCAATTAATGGAATAGCATATTAATGAGATTAATATGATATGGTTAATTATAGATGTGATCTATGATTAAGAGAGAAATATTTGAATAAGATTCAAATATTAAATTCTTTTGAATTAGATTCATGAAGAATTAATTAATTAATTTTGAGAGGTGAAGGCAAATAAACATGTGATGTTTATTTATTTATTAATTATATATATTAATTGAATTTAATATTTATAGTTATTTAATTGGTATGTTAATTAATTAAATAAATGATATTTAATTAATTGTGCGTAAGGGTAAATTGAAAAAGACTTGGAGAAGGTAAAACCTTCTCCATCTCAATATCCCTTTATGGCCAATTTAAGGGATGAAATTTCATTGTGAAATCCCCAACATCCAATCTGGATTTCCTCTCAAACATTCTCTATTATTCTTCCTCTCCATGGTGATAGATACCACCCTTGTACCCTTGGATTCCTAGAGAATAACAAGGTTACACTTGTGGTGGCGTCCTTTGTTCGTTGAAGAAACATTTGTGAGAAGATGAAGAGAAAAACGTGAAGAGTTCAGGATTCGAAAAAGGTTTGTTGCTTTATCCCTTTGTTTCTTCTTTTGAAGCATGCTTCCTATAATTTTTATCCATTATTATTTCTATTTTCTTTGTTGTTTTTATCTCCTTAAAAACTGAAAAACAAAATGCAAGGCAATCTCACGCTTCAGCATGATTCCTTCAATAGAGCCAATTCTTGCCATTTTGTTTTTTAGTTTTTAGAAAAAAAAATAGAGAACATGGTGGGTGCTTTTATGCATTATTTTAATGAGATGAGTACTATAAATTTCGTTTGGGTATTTTTGACTTAATAGACGTTTTTGGTATTTAGCACATAGACTCGCTTTACTTGATTTGATCATATAAGAGCCCATTGTTTTTGGGCATTTTTACTATAAATTGAGTCTATAAGTTCGTGTCGTTCATGAAAAAAGTTGTTGTGAAAAGAACTCGGGAAAACAAAGGCGAAAAAGAAAAAACGGAGAGAAACTATGCAGTGCAGATTGGTTTTTCAGAGACAACTTTTACAAATTTGTTGATAGCCGGAGTTCTAATCGTTGGATCGTGTTGAAATTTGGTAAGTATATTTAAGACACCAAGGGTCTCATTTTGAATAGTTGGATCTTTTTTTTGAGCTATGGTTTATCCACCGTCACTGCCGAACAAAAGTAGTTTTTTTTTTTTTTTTTTTAGAATTTTCTTAAATATAGGGTTTTATATTTTATTTGTTTATAATTATATTAGTACACTTTGATTATATTAATTTAATTATTTTATTAGGGTGACAAATATCGATCTATTAATGCCTTTTATATAATTGAATGTGCATGAGATGTATGTTTATATTATATGATTTATATGTTGCATATTGTATGCCATATAGATTTAAAATCTCACCTTAGGATAAACATGTTTCATGCATCTTTTTAATATAAGTGATATTTGAAGTGGATCACATCCAAGCAGAAGTGTGTGAGTACATTGCATCCCGAAATCAATTTTTACATATACAAATTCAGTGCACTAAAATGTAATATATATAGAATAAACATGTAAATAGCATGCTGTAGGGAAATGATAGAACCATTGTCACGTTTATAGATTCCCAAGCTCCTAGAACGATCCTCTCAATGTTCCAACGAACGATCCCTCTGACGATCTTGAACACGTATGTTTCCTCAAACAATCTTGAACACGACCATGAGAGTAACCTTGTTATTCTCAAGGATTCCAATAGAAGGATAGGTGGTATCCAACTATTGGAAGAGGATGGGGAGGAAAAACTTTTGGGAGAGTAGAGAGGATTTCTTTTGTGGCTTAGTGAAAAAATTGCACAATGAATGCTTACAATTGCTTTTCCTTGCCTTGCCCCAAAAGGGCTATAAAGAAGACTTTATATAGAACATGATCAATCCCCTTCTCCAAATCTTTTTTCAATTTTTCCTTATGCACAATTAATTCAATAACACCTATTTAATTAATTAGCACATTAATTAAATAACTATTTATACATTAAATCCAATTTAACATATATATATTTAATTACCATAAACATCATATATCTATGTTAGACACCTTTCAATTTATTAATTAATTCTTTGTGAATCTAATTTACTTGAATTAATTATTTGAATCTCATTCAAATGTTTCATTCGAACTTAATTTGAATTATAGTTCACATCTATAATCAATTACACATTAATCTCATTAATGTATAATTTCCTCAAATTGACTTGAACAATTCAAATCATTCCTCTTTAATATCATTTAATGAGCTACAAGAGGACCTGGTGGATCTGTAAATTAGAAGCTCCAATGATATGAGTTTAGTTGGCTAAACTCATTAACCAAGTTAATCAATATTCGTTAACTGTGGGTACACTCCATTAAAGGCCCACAGCTGCACTCTTCTCACTCCAGATATATTTCTGTGTCCATAGATATAGACCAATAACAGCAAGTTAGTCCTTCACAAGTGTTTGTAACGCCAACTAGGTAAAATTACTATTTTACTCTTAGGTTACCTCTGACTCCTTAAGTACTAGTGCTCCTCTAATGAACAACCTGTTTATGGTCCAATTAATAAACAGAAATCCCTCTCGGGTCAATGCGAGGGTAGGTCCCTCTACTCAAGTCTCGGAGACACCACTTAAGAGAACACTCATCTACTTACCTTGAAGACGGGAAGAAGTGAATTCCATCTTGTATTATTTTATTTCCAACTTCCCTCTCAGTCTTATCCTCAAAATGGTCGGTATATTGAGTCGGCAAACTGGCCACCCTCACACATACAAATCAAAGAACAATCCCTCATAAACAAGATTTCATAATATACTCAGGATTAAGAGTATGTTTCCTAGGTCATCCTATTGAAATATGAACCTAATTAGTTAAGACTGTTACATCTAGTGGTTACTATTTCACGGTCTAGTCTTATGTAGACTTATTGCATAGGATGCCACTACTCATATATCGCCTACACGAACACGTTGGATCAGTGCATTTGTATCAAATACAAAGTGGGCCATATCCATAGTATTACCAGGATAAGGTATCCAACCTTATCCCTATAATATAGACCCTTTAGGTTGTATCTTGAACATTGATCCTTGCATATCTTCACATATAGTTTAAGACTCATAAAGTAGCTTTAGATGTTAGTTTATTGGATTTAGGGTTATTAAGACAGAATAGAAAACAATACAATCAATAATATTTATTGAATTAACATCTATAACTCTTTATTGATGACGATCAATTAATAACACGTACTATTTGCGAGTTTTAGGGCATAAAACCCAACAAACTCCCACTTGAACTAAAACTCTAGTCAGTGGGTTGTACATAATATCATAATCTAAAAGGCAGGATAATGCTAAATAAATACAATAAATTAGGGCATCCATATCCCATTAAACATCTCCTATTTTCCCTAGATTATACAATGTAAATGTCTCGTAGACCTAGATTCTCTAGATGGCTTTCAAACACTTTAGCTGAGAGAGCTTTTGTAAATGGATCAACAATATTGTGCTTTGTGGCAATCTTTGTGACAATCACATCTCCTTGTTGCAATATCTCTCATATCAGTTGATACTTCCTCTCGATATGCTTTCCTCATTTGTGACTGCGAGGTTCCTTAGAGTTGGCTACTGCCCTACTATTGTCACAGTATAAGGTGACGGGCAAGTCTATATTTGGAACCAATTCCAAATCACTTAGGAATTTCCTGAGCCAAACTTTTTTCTTTGCTACTTCACAAGCAGCTACATACTCAGCTTCCATAGTGGAATATGCAATACATCCTTACTTGATGCTACGCCACACTACAACTCCCTTGTTCAAGGTAAACACTGATCCTGACATGTATATCCTAGAATCCTTGTCAGTTTGAAAATCAAAGGGTGTATCTTGTAAGGATCAAATTCTTAGCTCCATACACCAGCTTGTAGTCCTTCGTTCTCCTAAGATACTTGAGGATGTTCTTAACCGCAGTCCAGTGATCTAACCCTTGATTGGACTGGTACCTACTGATTATTCCCACTACATAACAAATGTCAGGCTTAGTATAGAGCATAGCATACATTCAGTTGCCTACAGTTGAGGCAAAGGGAATACGTCTCATATCCTCAACTTCTTGAGGTGTCTTAGGGCACCGTTCCTTAGACAAGTGAACCTCGTGCCTAAAAGGTAATAAATCCTGTTGGGATTGGTGTCCTAATTCTCCTGGAGTCTCGTAGTTTGTAAGCAGTTTGTACACATTGTTATTAATAAAATAAGAGTTATTTTATTTGCATTTACTCATATCCAATAAACTAAGATCTGTGGTTATTGTATGTAAACTTAAGCATGTATGTGAGACATACAATTGGATCATGCCTTAAGTAAAAGAGGGATATCTTATCCTGGTGACACTACGGATAAGACCTACTTTGTAGATAGTTACAAATGTTGTGACATAGTACAAATGGTCTGATCCTGACCATTTGCGTGGAGACATGCGAGTGAAAGTGTCCTATACAAAGAGTTTGCATAAGACCAGACCATGAGATGATTAGTCTCTTTATATAATACCGTTGATAATTGAGATTTACATCTCACTAAAATGACCATAGGTGATATGACTTTAATCCTGAGTGTTTTGGGAACCCCTACCTATGAGGGCGGTTCTTTGATTAGTATGGGTGAGAGTGGTCAGATTGCCAACTCAACAAGCCTACCTTTTTGCGAATTTGTCTGATTAGGGAGCTGAAAACTCAGTTACACAAGACAGAATTCACTCGTTCCCCGAAGCAGGGGTAAGTAGATAGATTGCTCCCTTAAGGGTTGATTCTGGGTCTGAACATAGTGGTCACACCCTCTCTTTGGAAGAGAGAACCCAATCATAGTAGGACTATGACTTATTGTTCATTAGAGGAATCAGTGGTACTTAAGAAGTTAGATGTAACTATAAGGGGCAAAACAGTAGATTGGCCCAACTGTACTTACGAGCGATTTGTGAAGGGTTATCGCACTATTAATTGGTTAATATAGACACATAAATATATCTATAGTGCAAAGAGTGCAGCTGTTGGTCTTTAGTGGAATGCCCGACAGTTAACGGATGGTAGATCTCGTGACTAAAGAGTTTAGTCAGTTATTCACGTACCGTTGGAGCTTCAAGTTATAGGTCCATAAGGTCCCTTTGGTAGCTCAATGGGTTCAAGTTGAGAATCAGATTTTGGGGTTGATTTGAAATGTTCAAATTAACAAGAGAAAATTCAATTATACATGATATAATTGTAGTGATGTATGAGATACATTATTTGGAGGAATTAATGTAAATATGATTTACATTAAGTACCATAAAATAGAAAAAGGACTATGGTTTATATGTTTCATGAGATGAAATATTAAAACTATAGGTTATAAATATAATATGATAAGTTGGTTATCATATTTATTTTTAATATATTAATTATATGATATTTTTTTCTCTAATAACCGATTGAGTGGGAGGTTATTGATAGTTTGATGTAACCATGAAATAAAAGTAAAATTGTTTTCCTAAATTAAAAAGTTGCCTCATTCGGAAAGTTCTCACGGAGACAAGCTAGAAAGTGAAAAAGTTTCACTAAGCGATAGCCGTTGAGAGACTAAACGATCGTTTAAGAGTTGACAATACGATCATTGACCTTTTGATCACTGCTACACGATCGAGTAGTAAAAGTCTATGCGATAGACTGTGTATTATCTCCCACTTGCTCGATCCTCTACTCGATCGCAGACCTCCAGTCTTTTCTTTAAGCCAAGATTAGATAGAACCCACAACTCCTAGACTCTCACACTGAGAATACCAAGGTAACCATTGTGGTGGTGTCTTTACTCAGTTCATGAATCGAGTTGGACTTGATTGGGTTCGAGGAGTTGTTGGCTATTCATGTTGTTCGTATGGTGGTTGTTGCATTCGAGTGTTACTGTTCTTGGACGCTTGGAGACTGATCGAGGGATTCTTGAAGAATCGTTCTTTAGAGGTATGCATCCTCTATCCCTTGTATCATCGTATAACATGTTGTAATTTCGATTTATACATGACTTGTTAGTTTCTGTTTAGACTGTGATTGATTGTGTTCATTCAAATGGAATTTGGAACGATCTCTTCCACTTCTCATGGAAATCCTTGTGTTTGATTTCCTTCAAATCCTTCTTAGAGTTCTGCATCGAATATTGAGTTAACATTTTGTCGATATAAGTTGCTTGAGACAAAGCCAGTGTTCTGTTCTTGCGATCCCTAATGATTTTGATCCTAAGTACATACTGCGCTTATCCCAAATATTTCATTTGGAATTGGGCTGCTAACCATTCCTAATGTCAGTAAGGTACCCTATATCTTTTCCAATGAGTAGGATATCGTCAACATAAAGTACTAAGAAGGCTATTTTATCGTTGATGATTTTCTTGTAGATAAAAGGTTCATCAATGTTTTGATCAAAACCAAAAGATTTGATCGCTGTATCAAATCTAATGTTTCAAGATCTGGATGCCTGTTTCATCCCATAAATGGATCGATTTAGCTTGCAAACGTTTTGTTCCTGGCCTTGGGTTAAGACATAAAGATGTTCTCTTCAAGATTTTCATTTAGAAAAGTAGTCTTGACATCCATTTTTCATATCTCATAGTCATAATATGTGGCTATAAACAAGAGATTTTTTATACACTTAAGCATAATAATAGGGAAAAAATTTTCCTCATAGTCAACCCCTTCCCTCTAGGTATAAATCTTTGCTACAAGTCTAGCTTTGAAGGTCTGTACCTTTCCAACTACATCTCTATTTCTTTTATAGATCCATTTGCACCCTATGAGTTTGACCCCTTCAGGTGGATCTACAAGCTTCTATATTGAATTGAAGTACATATACTCCATTTCAAGGTCCATGGCTTTGACCCATTGGTCCTTGTCCATGTCATTCATTTCCTGTTTATAGGACACTGGATTCTCAACACCATCATCTAGTATAACAACCTGGGTTTCAGTTAAACCCAAGTAGTGGCCAGGTTGTATCACAACCCTTTGTTGAGGAGAAATTAGTTTATTAGTTGATATGCATTAATGGTCATGCAATGACCATGCATTCCTATCACAAGTTTTCTTGCTCTCTCGCCAAGTATAATAAGATCGCAAGTTTCTTGGGATGATCCAAGGTCGAACATGGGGACTTGCAACTAAAAGACGAATGTAATTGATGTGTTTGAGGTGGGGAATAAAAATAAAATAAAAAGAAGCTGATTAACTATGCGTTACTCTTACTTCTAGCTAAGCAGATATGAACAATTGAAGTCTAACTATAAGAATCCTTAGAGATGTGCCAATTGTTAATGTGTGATAAGATGCATGGAGAAGCAGGGTTGGGGAGAAGACATCGCCAAGTCCTTAAGTTTGGTCGCAAGGGTAATCCCAGCTCGCCACACTCGCACATCGCACACCTCTCAGTGGTCAGCTACGTGCATCATATCTCTATAACACATGATTATTATCGTGTGAGCATAAGGTTACTCCTACCTCTAGGAACACTTCTTACTTTTCTTAGTGAGTTCCACAACTACTTACCCTCTCGGGCAGTTGGTTATAGCTACTTGTTTCTATGAGCGATCATAGACAAGTATTGTGATAGCCTCACACTAAGCAAACAGAATTGACTCATTACACTCGCACCTCTCGGTGGTTCGCTACATGTGTCACATCTCTATAATGCATGATTGAGTATGCGATAACTCTTGCAATCTGTTCTTAGCTCATGATGGTGAAAGAAAAAAATGATAAATTAGAAGAAGATAATGGAAATGATGTTGAAGGAACTAAAGAGATGCATTGATTACAAAGTATATTAATGTCTTAAGCCAAAATGTAATACAATACAGAGGTGAGAAGAAGAGGTGAAAGGCTAGATGAAGGCAATCTTTTGCTTCCATCAGATGTATGTGAAGGCTGCAGGTGGTGAAATGGATGGGCGCTGGAGGAGGCCCTCTCGAGCTCTATCTCCAACGAAGTTTCGGTCGTCAATCGGAAAGGGAAATGAGGAACTCTCAGAGAAATTCTTGCTCATGCTCTCATCTGTGATCGCAGGAATCTACCCAAGGCAGAAGTTCCCGGATGCTTGAACTTGGGCTCCAAGGCTCTATTTATAGAGCCAAAGGTCGACAGCTTTGATAATCCCGCTTTGAATCACTGTTATTACTGACACAGTAGGTGAGAATGTCATCATGATCTTATCGCTTTGATACTTTCGAGGTATGCGTTCATAATTATTTCTTCTGAAGGATCAATGCATTCCACCCATTATTTGCGACCTCTATCATGGCTATCACTGTAGTTGTGGCATTGCATGCGACCAACTTTTCTTCATTGAGAACAACACATGCGATCAACTTTACTTCATTGAGATCGATGCATGCGATCGACTCATGTGATAACTACAAAATAGACACTTTGATGCAGGATAACGCATGATAGAGGGTTAGCGGGGATTTTTAGTGTAAACCAACAAAAGTTCATTATTTCACATGAATTCTAAGTAATATCAACGCATGTTCTGCTCATTAACCCTTATTATTCTAAGCAAAAGGCTGCGATAGCTTGTATTTCTACAAGCTATCACACCCCCAAATGTAAAATCATGTTTGTCCTCAAGCATGACATATACGAGGGAAATTCAAAACTTGTCCTGTACCCTTTCCTCTATAATGACTAGCTGCTCAGAATGTAATTCACTTGCACTTCTAGCCTAGGTAGCAGCACTCTCCTCAAACTTAGCCAATTCTTCTAAGAAATATTTTCTAAGTTTAAATCCAGTAAGCCTCCACTCAAAATTTTTTACTCATCACAGACAACTTTGTTTTCAGTTTTTTACAATGCGATCGTTCAAAATGATTCAAAGCTCGTGACTTATTATTAGATTAAAGTGTTGAACCTGGCTACGCTCTTCGTTTTGGCTTACCCCCGGTGTCATGCGGGCATCCAACTTCGGTTGCATGCCATATTCAACTCAACTCTTATCTTAGCTAAATTTAATTTGTGCCAGATAGAGGAGTTGTTATTATGCATTGATTCTGGTCACCTACTTTTGTTTTGGCTTACCTGCACGGGTGTCATGTGAAATATCCAACTACGCGTAAGTACCTTTCACAACTTAACTCTTATCAGCTCGGGTTTTCCCCTTTGCGCTGACAGTAGAGTTTTTATTATGATCATTTTTTAAAATTTTTTTGGGCATTGTTATCGCAATGTTTATGTTGAACGCATTTGCTCAAACCAAACCCACCCCCAAATTTAGAGAGTGGTAGGGTCCTCGCCAAAAACTAAAGATAAAATTGTTCAGAGATATGGTAATAGAAGTTCGAGCAGAGGTTTGCACGCAATAAAAATTAGACGGTCAAACTATTGAAGAAGCTACTTAAGCGAAGTGAACCATGCGACTTTTAGCGAGTAGATTTAGTGAAGTTACATAAGTATCATCATGGATGCTAATTTATCAATGTAAAAGAACGCAGACAGGCAAAAGAGAAATTCAAAAGGATAACGCATGAAAGAAAACAAGAAAAGAAAAGATGCGAGTAAAATGGTGATCACGTCAATACTTAGAATTCATGTGGAAGAAATTATCATGCATTGAATAAGGGAGAGAATTCTTCTTTCGAAACAACACACCGAGAGGAAATTATTATTGCACCAAAAGGAGTGATCGTAACACACCATATCCAAGAAAAGCAGCCGTAAATCCAAAACGACAATAATCAAATAAATCAACTAAAGAAGTTAACTAGGAAATCAAAGTAAAGATAGAGTAGAAGACATCCCTAAAGGAAATTGGAGTGAAGCTACTGCAAGGATTCTTCATCGTAGGGGATCGAACTTGCCTACTTAGGTCAAGGGACTCGTTGTCCCCATTGCAGAGCCTTCAACAATCATCGGCCACATGACAGTTACCATGCTTTTAAGACTGCTTCCAGCTTATGTGACAAATAGCCTTCGATCTCAGGGTCAATATTGAATTCAGGCGTAACACCTTTACTCAAATACTGTTTACAACTTGGTCGTACAAGCTACAATACGCCTAAGATTAAAAGGGGGCCTGCAAAAATACAAAACTTAAACAAACTATCAGATGCCAAGTCCCCGATAACGGTGTCGAAAACTTGTTGAGGAGAAATTAGTTTGTTAGTTGATATGTGTTAATGGTCATGCGATGATCATGTGTTTCTGTCACAAGTTTACTTGTTGATCCAAGGTCGAACATGGGGACTTGCAACTAAAAGATGAATGTAAGTGATGTGTTTGAGGCGAGAATAAAAATAAAATAAAAAGAAGCTGATTAGCTATGCGTTACTCCTACTCCTAGCTAAACAGATAATGAGTAATTGAAGTTTAACTATAAGAATCGTTAGAGTTGCGATGGTTGTTAACGCGTGATAAAATGCATGGAAAAGCAGGATTAGGGAAAAGACATTGCCACGTTCCTAAGTTTGGTCGCAAGGGTAATCCCAGCTCGCCACACTCGCGCATCGCATACATCTCGGTGGCCAGCTATGTGCATCATATCTCTATAATGCATGATTGTTGTTGTGTGAGCATAAGGTTATTCCTATCTCTGTGAACGCTTCTTCCTTTTCTTAATGAGTTCCAAAACTACTTACCCTCTTGGACAGTTGGTTATAGCTACTTGTTTCTATGAGCGATCATAGACAAACATTGTGATAGCCTCGCACTAAGCAAATAGAATTGACTTACTACACTAGCGCGACGCACACCTCTCGGTGGTTCGCTACATGCGTCACATATCTATAACGCATGATTGAGTATGCGATAACTCTTGTAACCCGTTCTTAGCTCATGGCGGTGAAAGAAATAGATGATAAAATTAAAAGAAGATAATGGAAATGATGTTGAAGAAACTAAAGGGATGCATTGATTACAAAGTGTATTAATGTCTTAAGCCAAAATGTAATACAATATAAAGGCGAGAAGAAGAGGTGAAAGGCTAGATGAAGGAAATCTCTGGCTTTCATCAGATGTATGTCAAGGCTGCCGGTGGTGCAATGGATGGGCAGTGGAGGAGGCTCTCTGAGCTCTATCTCCAGCGAAGCTCTGATCATCAATTGGAAAGGGTTGTGGAAATGAGGAATTCTTAGAGTAATTCTTACTCATGCTCTCATCTGTGATCACAGGAATCTGCCCAAGGCAGAAGTTCCCAGATGCTTGAACTCGGGCTCCAAGGCTCTATTTATAGAGCCAAATGCCGACATCTTTGATAGTCTTGCTCTAAATCATTGTCATTACTGATGCAGTAGGTGAGAATGTCATCATGATCTTCTGAAGGATCAACATATTCTACCCACTATTTGCGATCATACCTATATCATGGCTATCACTGTAGTTGCAACATTGCATGCAACCAACTTTTCTTCATTGATATCAACGCATGCGATCAACTGTGCTTCATTGAGATCAACGCATGCGATCGACTATTGCGATAACTACAAAATAGACACTTTGATGCAGGATAATGCATGATATGGGGTTAATGGGGATTTTTAGTTTAAACCAGCGCAAGTTCATTATTTCACATGAATTCTAAGTAATATCAACGCATGTTCTGCTCATCAATGCTCATTATTCTAAGTAAAAGGTTGCGATAGCTTGTATTTCTACAAGCTATCACTTTCCCACTGTGTTGAGGCACTCTCAACGATTGAGAAGGATGAGATGACCTGAAGTGCTGGCTTCTTTATTAACTCTTATTGAAGGACCAGTTGCATCAATAATCCTTGTTGATTCTTTAGTAGCTTCACCTAATACTATTTTGCTTTGTGGTTTACGATCTCTCATGTCGTCGTCCTCTAAAAATGTAGCATTTGTTGATACAAACACTTTATTTTCTTGAGAATCATAGAACAAACTACCTCTCGTTTCCTTAGGATAACTAACAAATTGGCATAATCTTGAACGAGGTTCCAACTTCTTAGGATTGGTTACTAACACATGTGTAGGACAACCCTAGATTTTGATGTGACGTAAACTCAGTTTATGCCCCCTCCATAACTCGAAAGGTATTTCAGAAATACTCTTCAAGAGAACATTGTTCAAGATATGAACTAATCTCTACGAAAATTCTTATTTTTTTGATAAGGGATTGAATTCCATGTTCTATCATATAGTCTTGGAATTTAAATCCATGTACTTTTCACCCCGATTAGATCGAAGTATTTTAATTTTTTTACCTAATAGATTTTCAACTTTAGCCTTATACTATTTGAACTTTTCAAAGGCTTCAGACTTATGTTCTATTAGGTATAAGTAACCATACCTCGAATAATCATCTATAAAAAAATGAAACATTCGTACCCTTTTCTAGCCTTCACATTCATTGGACCATAAAGATCCAAATGTATGAGCTCTAAATTCTCATTGGCTTTATAACATTTTCCACTAAAAGGTCTTTTAGTCATTTTTTTCCTTTTAGACAAGATTCACATGGAGGTAATGAATCATCTTCTAACTTTCTTAGAAGTCCGTTCTTTACCAATCTCTCGATCCTATCTAGATTTTTGTAGTCTAATCTTAAATGCCAAAGATTCGTATCATTGTTTCTTGGAGAAATTCTTCGCCTTTTTGTTTGAGTATTTGCAATTTTAAACATCTCATGATTTAAAAGTGCTTTTGATCCAGTTGGTCTTAACACATATAAGTTATCTTTTAGTTTAACGAAACAAATAGTTTTTTTTTTCCCATAATGAATGCTTCACTAGAAGAAAAAGAAACAAAGTATGATTGTTCAATTAAACAGGAAATAGAAACAAGGTTCCTTTTATTTTTGGAAGAATGTATAAGTTTTCTAGAAACAAAAGTCTATTTAAAAAAAAAAAACTTAGCAGCTCCCATTGCACGAGTTGAAATGACGTCTTCTATTCCAACCTTGAGCATCATTTCACCTTCCTCGAGCTGCTGGAAGGAACTAATTCCCTGTAAAGAAAAACAAACGTGATTAGTGACTCCTGAATCACGTTTCTATGCATCATGGTTATTTTTCACTAAACAAGTTTCCAGAATTTGTAAATCATATTTACCTTCCTCCTCTTTCTTCTTTTCAGCAAGATACTTGGGGTAATTGCGTTTCGAGTGACCATCCACATTGTAGTGGAAGCATTTATCCTTGTCAAACTTAGCCTTGCCCTTTCCTTCATTTCCTCTTTGAGTCTTCTTAGAACTAGAGGTTGTAGGAAGAAACTTAGTTCCTGAGGATAAACCCTTGTGAAACTTTCTAGAATGAGCAACATTTGCCTCTCCTTCTACCGGACCCTTACCTTTCATAAGGGACTGAAAAGTCTGTAACTCATTAAAAATGATAGTTAGAGTGTAGTGTATTTTGTTCATAACCGCATTGTTGGGGAATTGAAGAAAACTCTTCGGAAGAGATTCTAAAATAAAGAACACCTGACTTTGCTCGTTGATGACCGTACCGTTCATTTAAGCGACATTGAACAAGACCATCAGGTCAAGAATATGTTCTCTCACTGACTGGCGTTCCTTCATGCACATGTTGTAAATGTACTTTAGGGCCTCGTGCCGAATTTGAATGGACGGTTGTCCAACTCTTGGAGGGAATCCATGATCTGACATGCAGACATCATGACCTCATGCATTTTGGTAAAAAAAACCAGACAGACTTGACAAGATGTAGACTCGAGCCTTGTCATTAGCCTTTGTCCAATGGTCATAAGCATTCGTCAACGCTTGGGATGCATTTCGAGCAGGCACTGAAGGATATTCCTCCATCAAGACGAATCACAGATCATTATAACCAGAATCGTATTCAGGTTAGATTTCCACGTCACATAGTTTTTACCAGTTAATTTTTCGTTTTTAAGCAAGGATATGATTGTGGAAGACATGTTGAAACATATTACAATCAATTGACCATATTAGTTATAATTGTCTTAACTCATTACTTAATTATCCAATCAATTTAACAAAAACACATGTAACTATAGAACCCTAATTAAACTATTGATTTTATTTTTTGCAATGATACTTCAGAGGTTTAGAGCAACAACCTTCGAAGGGTAATCGGCTACATCTCCTCTGAATTGAGACAATTTCAGCCAATCACTTATACTAGAGTAACTCTTATTCCTATAGTTTTTAGCTAACGTTGTTTCAGTTGAGGACTAGCTTAATTCATCTCATAAGTGTGACCCTCTCATGTTCGGATCCCAGAGGTACACTTCAACATGCTACCGAAAGGAAAGACAACTGTTGAAGATTAGCGTAAGGAACCCTATCCATTGCTGGAGTTTGCATTGTTCTAACTTCTATGATCAGGTTGTTCGATGGGATCGTCGCTCCAGGATGACACGCTGGTGGACCATAGGAATCCCACGGTGCAACCTAATGGAGGAGACCGTAGGATACGTTGACACACATCCCTCTCCCACTTACTATGAACACTTTTCCTATTCACCTTGTTATTAACCCATACAAATACTTTCCAAAGGAAGGCCACGCCCAGGGTGACACGATGCCGAGCATGAATCTCACGACGTGAATTCTTAGGGACTGAGAGTTGAAATTGGATATCACATATACTAATTTCCTCCTACTAAAGTATTCTAATATTTTTAGGATTGTATTATACTTAGTCAAAACTTGACTCATGAATTTATCTAAGTCCTTTTAATATGCTTGATATAACACTTATATTGAATGATTTAACAATAATTGATTTCACTTATCAAACTCTTTAATAAAATCAATCATTTATTGCATGTTTATAAAATATTTACCCAATTCACCTTCCAAGTCGGCTCCTAGGTGACGGTGTTCCGTTTCCATCAACTTAAATACCCCCATCTAGATAGAACGTTCCTTAGTCAAAGGTCCCTTATGGACAATTATTTTATAAATTTAATCTTATAACTAAATTCATTTTTAATCCTATTATAACAAATTAAAAAGATTAGCCTATTTCTAATCCCATTAGAAATAATTCTAACATAAGTCTAACTTGATCAATTTTAAACCATTTAAAATTAATTAGGACATATGTTTGCGTGCAATTCTTGATTATAGATTTTAAACTATCTCATTAAAACTATACCACTTATATTTTAATGCTTTATTAAAACCTATAAATTTACATCTAATGACATTAATTAAATACAAAAATTATATTTATCTAAGTAATGTCATGCTCAATGTAAATTCAATTTTCATTTGATAAATATAACACTTATATAAATCATACATGAAAATCAAGTATTCACATACATAATTCCATTATTTATTATAACAATTTTAATATATAGCATGATATATGGACATGCTTAATATAATCATACATCATTATAATATAACTCTTATATCATGATGCATGAGCATGCTAATTTAATCATGCATCCATAAAATATAACTCTTATACTTAATTTTGATGTATGTACATGTTTATCCTAAGGTGGATATTTTTAAATCTATATGACATACAATATGTAATATGAATTCAAATATTAATTTAAACATACATCCAATGCATAAATAAATTAATTTAACAAGCAAAAAATTGGATCGATTTTGGCACCCTAATGCAAAATTAATTAATTAAATCAATATAACTATTATATCAATTTAATTAATTAAGCCATGACTGCGCTCTTTCATGATATGATGAACAAGGAAATGGGGGGCGCCCTGAATCAATCAATAAGCTTTTTGATTTTCATGGAGGAGCCCGTCGCACTTTCACTTTTTTCGCTAGCATGATGGATAAAGAGCTGTGAGAAGACGGGAAGTCTTCTAGTATTCAAAGCTCTTTATTTTGGGGGCGTATATGATACCTGGCGGGGGGAGGGTGTAGGGCGGGGGGGGGGGGGGGGGGAGATGTAAGAAAAATCTGAAATCCTTTTTTCTAGGATCTCGTATGACCAATCCACGATTCCCAGCTTAAAGGAATGGCCCGAACCCACCCCATTCAATTCAGGGCTGTAACTGTGCGTGATCTGGTAATACACCAATTTGGCCCTTTCCTGCTAGGATTGGAATCCTGTATTTTACATATCCATACGATTGAGTCCTTGGGTTTCCGAAATAGTGTAAAAAGAGGTGCGGAAGAGAACTTCGATTCGCCCGGCCAGCAGGCGCGCCCGGTCTGATTGAGGAGTAACTGTTTTTGCCTGAGAGAGTAAATAGCTTGACGAACGAATGGATCGGATTGAATTGGAAAACTTCGGCCCCTGAGAATACCACATCAAGGTGACAGGATTCGAACACTTTCGCCGACCACCAATGTCTTACACTGCATGGCCAGCGGCTTAGCTTCTGCTACTGACAATGACTACAGCTCTGACGACTGCCCTACTTACTCACTTGCATGTCGTCTTCGGCTGGAATACATCCTGTCTTTTCACCTTAGTAGTCCTATGCTCTCGGTTCGAGAAGAAAAATAATCGAGGGACGAGCCTCGACTGGGCCAACATTGATGAAAAAATGACAAAAGAGAAACTTCTTCTACGTGTGATTCTTGATCTTGAATAGGCACCCTTTGTAACTTCATGGTATACCCACCCATGGATTGGCAAGTTCCTATTTGGAAGGATGTAACTTCTTAACCGCCGCAGTTTCGACCCCGATAGCTGCAGAAGTAGGGATAATGGCACCAGAAAGAATATTGTTTCCGTAAAGTAGAGATCCAGATATTCAAATTGATATCTTCCATTATGGATTAACTCCCAGTTCGATTATGATTCTTGACTGTACTTATTATTATAAAAACGGAGGCTCTGGGGAAGTCGGAATAAGGGACTTGAAGCTTACAGTCCTTACTCAACTACAAGTACATAGAGAGCTGCTGCCACCTATTCGACGAGGTGAGCCTTCGCTTTTTGGATCGTCTTCTGCCCAATGCGGTGCCCTCCCGTTTTTTTTCCTGCCGCCGAAAGGAATTTGTCTCCACTAGCGTCATTCGAAGAACGAAAAAAAAAAAAAGGGTGACGATTTAGGTAGCTTTTAGTCGTCAAGAGGACTTAGTCGAAGGAAGAGGTGGCTTTCCAGGGTTTTAGTAAAGGATCTTATTAATTAAAACACAAAAACGAATTAGATAATAAAAAAAAACTTCAGCCGCGTCACTCCTTACGCATGCGCCGCCACTATTCTATCAAACTCCGAAATTTTGAACGTCATTCCATTTTAAGGTGTTTCTAAAACTTCATATGAGATATGGAGAGCTCATAAAAGTTGTTTATGATATATAAAAAATGTTTATATAGTTCAGAAATCTGGAATAGATCGATACATGTGTTAGTGTCGAACCCTTAAATATTGGAATATCGTTCAGATAGCATGCCTATCTGTAGGCAACACAAAAGTAGTATATTTTTCAAGTAAGAGAAAATCAAGTGTTTATGTTAACAAATGCTAATTTTTTCTAGAAAAGTATACAAGATCCCTTGTATTATTTAGTTTCCATAAAAAGCAAAGTGTATATCAATAAAGAGTTATTGATTAAAGCTGACACTGTAACAAAAGTTTTTTTTGGACAAATTAGATTCATCTTACTCAAAGAGTTGATGGTACTTTGATGTAGTAGGAGGAATATACGACAACTTATCCATTATTTGAGTTTAGTGGAAACTCAAGTCATCAGGTCTTGGTGATAGTATCGAGAAACAAGAAGTTGTGGAAATTAGATGCATTCCTTATATTGTTTTGAATCGAAGTCTGTTGTATACTAATATGTTTATATCGATCCTCTCGGCTAAAGTGTTTGAGGATCACCTAGTGAGACTAGGACTACGGGTTGTATAACCTAGGGCAAGTGGGAGAAAAACTCATGAGTATGTGATACTTAAAGATGGGTATATGATATCTAAAGGCAAATCATGGGTATGTGATGCTAGTTTATTTTATTTCTTTGTAAAACTCAAAAACTCAATGTATTCATATGTATGTTACCACTAGAGTTTTAGTCCAAGTGGGAGTTTGTTTGGTTTTATGTCCTAAAACTCGTGGTTTGTAAACAATAAACTCATTCTGTAAATCAATAAAGTTGCTATTGAATATATGAATTGCTTATTTTATTTTAGAAATAAATCCAATAAACTAAAAAGATCCATGACTATTACATGAGTACTTGAACTTTATGTAGAGACATAAGAGTGGATCAGGTTCGAGTAAATAGTCAAAATGATCTATAGTATGTGAATAAGGTTGGGTGCCTTATTCTGGTAATACTATCGGATGCGGTCCACTTTGTAATTGTTACAAAGAGTTGTAAAGTGCTACAAACGAAGTGATCTTGATTCGTTCATGTGATGACATGAGGAGTGGGGCGTCATGTGTAATGACATAAGTGATCTTTATAACGTTGTTTACTGTTTAAGACTGACTATTTCATAACAATGACCTAGGTAACTTAACCTTAATCCTAAGCTAACTATGAGCTCCTGTTTATTTGGGATTATCCTTAGATTTTCATAGGTGAGGGTTGGCTCAACAGCGTCGACTCAATAAGCCTCCTATTTCATAGGTAAGACCGGGTAGATAGTTGGGAACATAGGTTGCAAGATGGAATTCACTCCTACCCGCTCTCAGGGATAGTAGAGAGGTTGTTCCCTTAAGTGCTGACTCCTGGTCTTGAACAAGGGGCTCCACCCTCTCATTGGCCCGAGAGGGACTCGGTTTGATGATCGGATCACAAACTAATTGTTCATTAGAGGATCAGTGGGACTTAAAGAACAAGAGGTAATCTCGGGGGTAAAACAACATTTTGACCCAGTCGTTATTACGAACAACCTGTGAAGGGTTAACTTACTAATTATGGTTATATCGAGTGAACACAATATATCTACAGTGAAGAGAGTGTAACTATTGGGCTTTAATGGAGTGACCCGGTAGTTAATGAATGGAAGTTAATTCGGTGTAAAGGGTTTAACAAATTAATCTCGGATCATTAGAGCCCATGATCTATAGGTCCATTATGTAACGACCCGAGTTCAGGAGGGGTACATGAATGAATCGATATCACATCTAAATAAAAGGGATCCTGAGGACAGAAAAGTATGGTTAAGCAAGGCTTAAAAGAATTTAAAGTTACTACCTATACCAACAAGGTGCACCTTCCTTTTCGGTGGCTCAATCATAAGAACTCCAAAGTTAAGTGCGGGTGACCTGAAAATTTTTCTAGGATGCATGTGAGTGAGGACAAAGCATGCTGAAAGGGGGCCATCAGGGGTCGAATCTGGATTCCGAATCTTGGTCTGAGTAATTATATGTGATATAATTACACGTTTAATTTTAGAATTAAACGTAATTGGAGAATCGATTAATATATAAATATGATTTAAACATTAATTTTATGAAGAAGGATTCATGATAATGTAATTGGTGACAAATTAATTTAATAATTGATATTAAATTAATAGAATTAATTAAATTAATTATTAATTATTAATTTTATTAGAAAAATCGATTATTGAATTAATTTTTGTAAAATTAATAAAATTTTAATTTTAATTAAAGAATTAAAATTGGAAAAAGTTTTTATTTTGAAAATCAGTTTCAAAATAAATAAAAAAATAAAAAGAAGGAAATTGAAAATGGGAAAATCCAAATGTAGGATTTTTTCACTTTCTAGCAAGAAGGTTAGTCACCTTCTTACATATAATTCCACCGCCAAATTCCAGGAGGAGCTGGAATCACTTGAAGTGATCAGTTTGCATGAGAGTCATGTAATAAAACTACTCTTGATTGAGTGGAAAAGCTTATGCAATTGTTAAATTGCTAAGTTTTTGAAGGTTGAAGAAGTTCAAGTTTGTTTTGAGTCACACAACTCAATCTAAAGCTCCTAAAGAATAGTAGAGAAGCTCTAGTGGTGGTCCACAACAAGAATTGGAGAATATTGTAGCTCAAATTCGTGTTTGAAGAGAATCTTCAAAGGTATGTAATGAAACCCTCTTGATACCCCATGAACATGCTTAATTTGATATCAAAATTAAGGAATTAGAATGCTTAATGATTCTGTTTTTTTCTGCTGCCTATTTCTGCATTCCAACAAAAGTACCTCTCAACGATACATCGGGAGAGCACACATTATAATCATTATCACTTTTATGAATATTTCCCGACGGGTTATAGGGACCATCAAAAGATAGACTATCCACCGATGGCGTAATGGTACCGTTGGGAGAGAAGAACTACTGATGGTGCACATACATCGTCGGGAGTGCCCAATATCTATTGACGGTGTACATACGTCGTCAGCAGTGCCTAATATCTGCCGATAGTGTGCTTTGTTTGTTGGGAGAAAAGCTCTCGATTAAACTCCCAACGGATGGTTTCTCATCAACATATCTTCTTTCAACGTGATTTTTAGTATATGTCGATGGTTTGCTGTGTCGATAGAGGGCTCAATTCTTGTAGTGATAGCTTGATCATGTGATGCTTCTTGGGACAAAAAAGAATGTAAGTGTGGTATCAATTGGGTGCTTTGGAATCATAAGGGTGCGATTATTGCAATAGGTGGGAAGACTGTCTGAGGTTTGTTTATATTTTGTTCATTGAGGTTTGGGTGATTGCAATCGATTTGTAGGAACTTGGTTTGATAGTGCAACTGCCAGTGATGGTGCAATCGAACATTGTGACCGCAAGGCAACTACTGACAGGTGAGACAGATGTGTCAGTACCACCAGTGAAATTGGTGATGGAGGAAATTTTGTTCTTGAGAGCTCAATAAAATATACAATTCCATCACATTCAAAGATATCATAATATGATGATTAATGGTATAGTTTGTTAGACGGTGTATACGGTTGAGCCTCATAATGAGGTAGATTGGTCTCGATGTCATTGTAATATTGTTGGTCGATTGTTTTTTTTAAAAAATTAAAACCTTTTTGTATTTGAGGTTTATTTGTTAAAAGATAAGGAGCCAAAATAAATGACATAAAATGTGCACTTGACCAAAAAGTAGCTAGAAGTTCGAATTTCAAACGTTGTATTAAAAAATATATATATATATTGTTGAAGGCGCAGTCAAAGCAGTACAGTTCCAATTCAAAATTGCGCCAGATGCACAACTCTATTATTGCCTTTTGTCTTTATTATTCAATTAAAATCGTCAAATTTTGGACTTGTCTGACCTATTTAATTGAGATTATCATTTTTCTGAAAATTAAAAAAAAAAAAAAAAAAGAAACCTTTCCCGCTTTCATCTTTTAAAACAATAATTTTAAATTTTTGGAGGGAATTTATACTGATGTCGGCTGATCAGTGATCCTGAAGTAAAATCAAATACAAGGATTTAAAAGGGTTTTAAATAGGTTAAATTATAAAAAACGTCCTAGAATTTTATATTTTGTGTGAAAAATGTCCCTGAATTTTCAAAAGTTTTAAAAATACCCTTAAACTTTCAAAAAATATCCTTACCGTTAGTTTTAGATGGAAACCGTTAAAGTTTTGTTTCGAAAATACCCTTGAATTTTCAAAACGTTTCAAAAATACTCTTTAACTTAATTAATAAAAGTTAAAAACTACCTCAACCATTAGTATTTGAAAAAAACATGTTGATTTTTCGTGACAAAAATGACAATAATTTTTTTTAAATGAGGATATCTATATAATTTATTTTAAAATTGATTTTTTTTTTAATTTAAGAAAGCTTTAAACAAATTGATCAGTATGAGTATTTTAATTTTTTTTTTTTAATTTTTAAAATCATTTTTGTCACGAAGAATTAACGATTTTTGTTCAATACTAACAGTGAAGGTATTTTTGAACTCTTATTAAAGGTATTTTTGAAACGTTTTGAAAGTTTAGAGGTATTTTTGAAACAAAATTTTAATGGTTTCTATTTAAAACTAACGGTAAGGATATTGTTTGAATTTTTTTTTTTTAAAGTTTAAGGGTATTTTTGAAACTTTAGGGCATTTTTGACCTAAAGTATAAAGTTCAAAGACATTTTTTTTTAATAATTTAACCTTTTAAATATAGTGACACTTTCAAGACTAACAAAACAATTATGAATGTTGCAATTGGGCCAAACTATTCAAATTAGCAAATCTAAGACGATGATAATAATAATAATAAGTTGTAAACTCTAAAATCACACCAAAAAACACGAAATTTGAAATTTACAGTTTTGGTAAATCAAACTAATATGTCGAGTAACAATTATATCAATCATATATATGTGATGTCTCGAGTTTAAGAGGGGATATGACTGAACCGATGTCACATCCGAGTGAGAGGGATCTGGAGAACATAAAAGAATGGTTAAGAAAAACTTAAAAGATTAGAAAGTTACTACCTAATACTAACAAGGTGAATCTTGTTTTTCGGTGACTCAATCATAGAAACTCCAAAATTTAAGCATGCTTAACTTGGAACAATTTTATGTTGGGTGATCTCTTGAGAATTTTCCTAAAAGGAAAGACCTGTATTGATTTGTGGGATAACCTTCACTTTTAAAAGCGGTTCAAGACAAACAAGGATGACAATCACGAATATATCTCAATGATATATTTTATTTAGAATGTATCTTTCTTTGTTATTTTGTTTTGACATTTTAATCAAAGATTTAAGAAAAGGACATGAAATACAAAAGAGGGAAAAAGGAAAATTGACGTGCAAAAAATGGTAAGCTGGATAATAGCATTGATACACTATTAATGAGCTTTGGATAAGTATTAATATATAAATATTATATTTTAAATTTCATTTTAAATGAATGTTGATACTAATATATAGCTCTAATGTATAATTGATATGCGTAACACTAATATATGATTGATGTACCTAAGTCCATGAATTTTTTATTATATACATATCTTCAATGTGTCGTTGGTTTACCTTCATTAGATACATTTTACATCAATTTATTATCTAATTTATATAGATGTATCACTTATATACTCCATGTTCTTTTTAATACACAAAGCAATTAAATATTTAAATCAATATTTTTCTTTTAAATAGCCAGTATATCATTAATATATGCAAGTTAATCGTATACATGATAATTGAATACAACTCATTTATAGACCTAGTTCCTTGTCGAATACTTATAAATAACTAGTCTATTATTGATAACCACATAAAATGATTATAAGATTGATCATGAAGTAAGCAAATTCCGTACGGAAGCGTGTGAGTGCGTGTGCTTTTAATTACGTTTCGAATATAAAGAAAATGTAGAGAAGTCTTAAACACATTTTAACTAAGCATGCTTTAAACAATGAAGAAAATGAAGGAAGAGATTACCTTTGAAGACTTTTTCCAATATCTTCTCCAAATCCTTGTTGCGTCACGATCTTAACCACTCTTCTTCAGTCTCGAATAGAACACTACCTCTACGTCTTTTCCGCTATTCTCCGATAAGGAAATAGCTTGTGAGAACTAAATTTTGAAGACAAGGGAAGAGATTTTCACTTTTACAGAAAAACTTTTTCTCTGTAAAATATTGTGTAAGTGATGTTCTTGAAAATTAGAACTCTTTTGCAAATCAAGTGAGAGGGAGATCACTCTCCACACTCTCACTAAAACTCACGTTCATTCCCTTGTAATTGCAAGGGAGTTAATATTTAACTTATTAAATTAAATCAATAATTTATTTATTAAATTAAATAAATATTAATTAATCTAATTAATCTACTAATATTAATTCAATATCACATATTTAATTAGTATTACTTTTGAATCATATTGAAATGTATTTTTCTCTCATAACCTATAGTTTTGATATGAATTTCATTCATATTAAATTTAACCTATAGTTTTAATTTAATATATAGTTTGAATATGAATCTCATTCATATTAAATTTAACCTATAGTTATAATACAAATCTCATTCATATTATTTATTCAAATATTTTATTCTCTCGTTGTTTAATTTTGAATCTCACTCACAATTAACTTTTTATAATACAATGTATCTATATACATTATAATGATTGTATCATATACAATTAACATAAATTCCCTTAAATTTTGAAAAATTCAAATTCTTCTGAAACTATATATTCCTTCTTTTACTTTTGGTGAGCTAGCAGAGGGACCTAATCACTATTAGAAATAACGGATACGATAACTAACGAAAAAAGCTATAAAAGACATTTTATAACTATTTTCAAAGGTCCTAATAGCCAATGTTATTAATAGGCTTGCATATTAAAAGCTCAAATGATACAAGATTAATTAATTAAACTCTTTAATCAAATTAATTAACATTCATTAACTGTGGGTCACTCCATTAAAGACCCACACCTGCACTATTCACATTGTATAATATTTTTGTGTCCATAGATATAACCAATTATCAGTAAGTCAACCCTTACGAAATACTTGTAATTACAACTGGGTCAATTCACCGTTTACCCCTGTAATTACCTCTTACTCTAAGTTCCACTAATTCTCTAATGAACAATCTGTTTATGGTCCTACCATAAACAAAACTCTTTCGAGGCAGTGGGAGGGAGGGCCCATTGTTCAAGACACGGAATCAGCATATAAGGGAGCAATTCATCTACTTAGCCTAAAAACGAAAATGAGTGAATTTCATCTTGTGTAACTATATTTCCAGCTCCTCTACTTGGACAAATCCCAAAATGGTAGGCTTATTAAGTTGATCCGGACCACTCTTATCCATACAAATCAAATGACTGTCCTCGTAGACAGGACACTATAGGAAAAAAAAAGTCTATGATAGCTTATGGAAAACTCTATCATAGACCTTTTATAGTGTTTTACGAAATGTGATGACAACCCACACAACTGGACTTTTTATAGCGTTTTATAAAAATTATAAAAAAAAATTGGTTTTTTATAGCGTTTCTAAAAGGTTATAAAAACACTCTTTTAATAACATATTTTTCTCTTCATAAAATGTATGATAGCCCTTTATAAAAGCTATCAAAGGTTTTTTGTAGCAAAAATAAAAAGTGATTCTGTTTATAATAGCATTTGTTAACAAATGTAAACTTTAACTTAGTCCTTTAAATTAAAGCTATAACACCCTGTAATTGGAATATTTTCATAGCGTTCATAATTTTTTATAACTACTTGATAAATGTTATAGATGCATATTAGTTATGTGAATAAATGATATTCAAAATGCTATTATTCATGTCCCATACACTGTTAGCTAGTAAAAGTCAAAATGTATATATCTAAATAAGCAATCTTACAAGCTTCATATTAATTGGCCAACAATAAAACTATATGGTAATGAGTATCAACCATTTTGAGATGAAACAAAATATAAACTCTATAAATTACAAAATATGTTGATATAAAAAATTCAAATAATTCTAACTTGTCTTTGTGGTCTAGACATTGTATGTATTATTGATAGTCCTTCATCAACCTATAAAAAGTCATTAAGTAATAAAAATTAAGTAAATTATTGAAATAAAGAAGTAAAATAATAAATAGATATATGTTCACATTTGAACGTTGTTCGAAAGTCAAGGGGAATATAAAAATTTATATAAGATCACAAAATAGATCAATACTAAAAATTATATGTTTAATATGGAACACTATGAAAGACACTAGCCATAACCATAACTATGAAACCAAGGAATTCAAATAAGGTCTTATAATGATAGAAGAAAATAAAGATCAGATAAACAAAAAATCTATTAATGGCAACAAAAGGCATTATGAAAAATAAGTTGTGGTTGTGTATCAAATGAAGATAATAACCAAGGACATTTCTAAATGGTAGGTGACATAGAACCATGCTTTAATGATCTTCATGTCCAAAAGCCTATATTTCTCTATTGTTCACAAACATAATGTATTCAAATATGGAAATAGAATCAACAACTTTGTCAACGTGATTGCTTGAGTTCGAAGCTTTGGAGAAAATGGCTAGAACCCAAATATCTAGCATGACTCGCATAAACATTTTCCAAAATACATACCACAATTGATACATTCTCGAACAACTCATAAACCAACAAAACTGTGAATCTAGAGCTTATAAGCACGAAATTACTAATCATTTATACAAAATTGAAATAGTAAGATTAAACATGCACAATAGGAAAACTAAGTCAAAAAATGAACAAAGAGAGAATAACACTTTGAAATGAATAAAAAAAATATATATTGCAAGTCTCTTTAATTTCATCTTCTAAATAGGCAACCTCAATCTAATAAAAAAAATACACGTATAATATGATCTCTTAAACCCAACTTAAAAAAATGAATTCAAAAGAGCCAAAATTTCTAATGTCTTACAACCTTTAGATTCAAACTAGGTTACAAAAAATAATGATAATAGTAATAATACTAAAGGAACCACTAAATTCACTCTTTTACACTAATAAGGACAAAGAAAACAATAAGCACAAAGTTGCTATCCACATCCAAATGATCCATGATTTCAGAGGGATTCAGAGGAAAAACAAAGTGGGTCTAAATTGACAAACATTCCAGAGAGAGAAGTTACTGTCAACTATAACTTACAAATAACTATTTGAGATAATAAAAAGTATTTAGTATTCTAGCCTTAATCTCTTAGTGCCCCTAATTTACAAATTACTAGCTAATTACAAGAAATGTTCACATACCTTTGAATGCTACAATCAGTTTGCATAGGTTCTAGACACAAATATCTAATCAATAAAAGAGCAATCAAGCCAAACTCTCAATAAAGAAAAGATATGTACAATATCCTCTATCATGAATCAACTAGTAACATATTATTGAAAATAACAAAGAAGGAACAACTCTATATATCAAACAAGTCCAACCTCTCTAAACTGAAACCCACTCAAGTAGTTTGATAGCTAGCAAGGTTGATCATTTCATTTTATATACATAATGACAACCAAAGTAAAGATGATATAAAGTTTAAAAAGAGAGCTTACTTCTTAGGAACAAAAGGAATCTATTTTCGTGAATTAGAATAAATTTCTCCTTGTAATCTAAGTGTTGGCACTTCTCAAAACTTTTAGGATCCTTTCTTTTTATATCCATCCAAGATTTCAGCACATATACAAAATCACAAACAAGAAGAAATTTTATGTAATTAAGTACCTTGGATGCAAGGTTAGGGATTGAGAGGAAAAAACAAAAGTTGGGAACCAGTACATTACATCATGAGTATAAGAAGTGTGCATTGTTGTGGAACAAACTTGAGAGAAGAGGCAAATATTGTCATTTATGGCTAGTAATGCATTCTCTAGTTATTTCCAAACTAATAAGAACCAAACCACTATACATACTTGACTCTTAACGTAAAGACTTCTCAGAAGGCGTTCACCATGATCATCACAAAGGTTCTACGAGTTGGTTCGTTTCCACTTAGTAGATGGAGGTGACGACCAATGGCCAATCATGGTAATAAGCTTTAAGTGGGTAGTAAGAAGAACAATATAAAAGAAAGTATTAAAAAGGGAAAACTAAAAGTAAATTCATCTTAGGAATTTTTTCAAACACCTTACCTGCAACATAGATGTTATACAAGCTAAAAGTGCCTCCAAAACTCACGATTCAATATATTGTTGCTCAAAATCGCCATTTGGAAATGTTGACACAATGTGATTATAGTTTTTGAATTTAAACAAGGAGTGAGGAAATGTAAACCACTAACCTTTAATAAAGAAGATTTCTAAAATGTTTTAACTAACCAATATGGTTTCTATCATATTTCTAGCACAAGTTGCATACACTAGTCTTTTCGAAGTCCAAAGTTAAGCACCTAAGCTACAAGTTCATTAACTTATAGTTACACAAGGATCTAGTGGCAATATTTCATTTATTCATGAATATTCAAACCCATCAAACTAGTTACATGAGTGACGAGAAAAGAAAACAAAATTTACAAATTCAAAGGTTCTTTTGGTCTTTCTTTATTGGTAATAGTTTATTTACATGAGTGATCACATCAAGGAGTTGAAAGGAAATATCCAAATACATGGGTCCTTGAGCGGAAACGGATCGTCCTAATTTTCAAATATACATAATACAGAATTGTTACAGTAAACATCCATTATGCATCTAACATTTACAGCATGCATAGACTTAATTAAAGAGAAGAAAATAGAAGGGTTCAGAGCCCTTACCTTTGAAGAACAGTCTTCAATGGATTCCCTCGAACTGATGACACCACCACAAATGACTACTTCAGTATTCTTTGGATGAGAATCCAAGAGGAGTGGGACTCTAGCTATTTTGATGAGGGAGACAGAGAGGAGCAGGGAGAGGAGAAGGTAGAGATAGATTGAGAAGAAAAAAACATAGAATTCTTCACCGTTCACCCTTGTCTCTTGAATTCTGTAAAAAAAACCAAAAACCAGAGAAGATCCTTAACTTCCACTTACACGTCTTAGAGAGAAAGATGGGGAGGGAGTTCCCAAAATTGATTTTAAAAATAAATTAAAAAATAATTTATTCAATAAATCATTTAATATATAAATTTATATGATAACTACCTTATCATATAATATATACATTAAACTATATGTTATATCAAATATAACATATAACCTATAATTTTTATATTTTATCATATACAATATAATCTATAGTTTATATTCTCTCACTAATGATATTTAATATGAATCCCATTTGTATTAAATTTAATCATATGAATCCAATTCATACTATTAGTATTTGTATCATATTCAAATATTTATTTCGTCTGATAAATACTTAATAATATAATATATCAAATACAATATAGTAATTCTATCATATATAATTAGAATTAATTATATCACATATAATTAATTCATTTGAACGATTCATTAATTCCCATTGATTAATTATATCACATATAATTAATTAATTCTCTTAAACTGATTCTCATTAATTCCCATTGACCTACCGAGGGGACCTCGTGGACATGTAGCTTGAAGGTCTAACGATACGTGAATAATTAATTAAACTCTGAAATTGAATTATTCACCATCCGTTAACTGGCACCACATTGTTCAAGCCCTATAATCAGCCTTTAAGGGAGCAATTTATCTATTTACCTCGACGTTGGGTAAGGAGTGAATTCCCTTTTGTGTAGTTTTGTTCCCAACTTCCCAATCAGACGAATCCACAAAATGGTAGGCTTGTTGATTCGACCATCTGGCCACTCTCACTCATACAAATCAAAGGACCACCTTCATAGGTAGGAGTTTACAACTCATTCAGAATTCAAGTCATGTTACCTATGGTTATCTTGGTGAAATGGAAGTCTATATTGTAAACGACGTTAAATAATGAGACTAAACATTTCGTGGTCTGGTCTTATACAAACTCTTTTGTATAGAATATTATAACATGTTTGGTTGGATGATATAAATTGCTCACAATGATGTGATACTACGTCTAATTATGCGTTAATTATGGATGTTCATGTAGTATGCCATACGTTGTCACAAGTTTCCTTACAATGGAACCAAGTGTAATTCCACTGCAAGTTTCTCGGTGTGATCCGAGGTCGAACACGAGGTCTAGTTTAGGTTATTGCGGTACGTTCATGATACATGCGACCAGGTTTTCAATCTTTAAAAGTGTGTTTGTATAAGTATATAAATTGCAATAAAATAAAGGAAAGTAGTAAAGATGCGATAAAAACATAAAAAGACAGTAAACCTAAACTAGATGATACAAGATACAGACTACATGTACAAGATGCTGGGATTAAGGCTGGCTGTGAAAGTTATGCAAAGACATGGGATGCGGCGACAAGTCTTATGAATAGAATAGAAATAGAAAGACAAATAATATAAACAACGCAAGTTCTTAATTGGATTAAAGGTACAAATACTGTTCCACTCTTCTCTTGGCGTACACCTCTCAGTGATCGGCCGCGCTCTCACATATCTGTGGTGAAACAGAGACTAACGTAATGAACGCAAGGTTGCTTCCATGTCTGGAAGTACTACTCACTTTAGTTAACGCATTCTCCTGACCTTCTCTCGATAGATCAGAATGACACCTTCACTTCTGCTCTCACAGGTGAAGATGCCGTCTAGCATGCTTTAGCTAAACGTATTTTATATCTTTAATACAGATTAAGTTCTTAGTGATTCATATTGCTCATAAGAGGATTAAGAAGATATCATGGAGAAAGTGATTGGTGGGTGAACGGAAATAGACAGAAAATGGTAAATGGAATTTATCGAAACATTTAATATTTCTACTAAGCGTTTGATACATTGTGTGTGAATGAAGAGATAAAGAAAACATGAATTACACAATGAAAAAGATAGAATTGATACAAACAAGTGCCAATGTCTTGGCACTGATTCGATGGAGATCTGCTTGCCGGATAGGATGGATTTGATGGTAGGAAGAACTTCCCTCTCAGGCTTGCTCTACCGGTAGTAGGGATCTTTGCACAGAGCTTCCGATCAGGTGTTTGGCAGGTTAGATCTGAGATTCACCTCTCGGCCTTATCTCGTCTTCTTCCCGAATTTCTTCTCTTAAGCACTTAGCTCAACCTTCTCTCTACAATCTAGTAGCACTTAGCCTCGTATCAAGTAGCATATTTTTCTCTGAAATTAATGGGGTATTTATAGGTACAGATCTTTGACTCCGGCCTTGTGGTCCCCACTCATGGTTATGGTAATTCCGAAGATGGAGGGATATTATTCCTTCTATTATGCAATCAGACTGTCAATTCTGCATAACCGTTAGTTGTACAAGTGTCTCAATCCTCTGTTCTTGCGTTGCTCAGCTACATCTGTCGATCATAGGTTCGCATGCAGTGTTTGTTTTTATTATCGCATGGAGTTGAAACATAGCTCTCGGATTGACTGTCGCATTGTGCCGCCATTGCGATATTCGTCTCTTCATTGTTGATTGACGGGCGCAATGTGACAGAGATGCGTTGATTAGTCTCTCGTGAGCCTTGAGCGCAAGCGGTGACTTGGTCTCCTACAAAACGGAGTAAAGTTCGGCTTGTCTTCCATCTTTTTAGTGTTAATGGGTGTAATCGCAAACATTTATAATTATTGCAATACTAGGCTAATTTTCATACAATTGGTGCATAATTACTAACTTTTGGCCGTAATATCTAGATAAGGTGGCATAAATAACTTGTATTTTTACAAGTTATCAAATATTCCCGCTCATATATCTCCACATGAATGATCAGAATCAGATCATTTGTAGCACTTTACAATAATTGTAATATCTACAAAGCGGGCTATACTTGTAGTGTCACCAGGGTAAGGTATCCAGCCTTATCCATCTATTATAGACCATTAGGTTATCACTTAAACATGATCCACCCGTATGTCTCTACATACATGTTTAAGCTACAAGATAACCTTGGATGTTAGTTTATTGGTTTGTGGTTAATGCAACTAATTTTGAAATAAAACATCACATATTTTATTACATAAATAAAATGTTTATACAATACAATTACAAACTATAGAACCTTATAAGATTTAAGGCATCAACCTTAATAATCTCCCACTTGACCTAAAGTTAGTGGGGTATACAATGTACAAGTTAAACTAAAATACAAAGTACACGAAATATTAAATTAGGGCATAACACGCGCCCAGTATAAATTTCCCACTTGCCCCATTCTAAATGTGGCCTGTCCCATAGACCCACAGGTGACCCTTAAACACCTTAACCGTGAGAGCCTTTATAAATGGATCAGCAACGTTGTGCTCTATAGCTCTGCATGGTGATCATGTACCCTCGATGGACAATTCCTCAGATGAGATGATACTTCTGCTCTATGTGTTTTCCGTGCTTGTGACTCTTAGGCATTCTAGAATTAGCCACAACACCATTATTATCACAATGAAGCGTGATGGGCTTTGACATATCTAGAACGACTTCTAGATCAGTCAAGAATTTCTTGAGTCATACAGCTTCCTTAGCAGCTTTACAAGCCGCTACATACTCAGCCTCCATGGTAGAGTCAGCAATACACCCTTGCTTGGTGCTCATTCAAACTATTGCCCCTCCGTTAAGAGCGAACACTGATCCTGATATAGATTTTCTAGAATCCTTATCATTTTGGAAATCAGAGTTTTTGTATCCTGTAAGGATCAGATCCTTAAAACCATACATGAGCATGTAGTCCCTCGTTCTCCTTAGATACTTGAGGATATTCTTAACGGCGGTTTAATGTTTATATCTTGGATTAGACTGATATCTACTGACTATTCCCACTGCATAGAAGATGTTAGGTCGAGTACATAACATCGCATACAATAGGCTGCCAACAACCAATGCATAGGAGATCTGTACCTTAGAGGTGTCTTAGGACACTGTTCCTTAGACAAAATTACTCAATGTTTGAAAGGTAGTAAGCCTCTCTTGGAGTTCTACAGCGAATACTTGACAAACATTTTGTCAATGTATGATGTCTGAGACAGAGTTAGCATTTTGTTCTTTAAATCTCTAAAGATATGAATTCCTAGAAAAAACTGAGCCTCTCCCAAATCTTTCATTTGGAATTGGGTCGCTAGCCAGTTCTTAACTTCAGTCAGTAGACCTACATCATTCCCAGTGAGTAGGATATCGTCTACATATAATACTTGGAAAGCTACTGAACTGTTAATAATTTGCTTGTTTAAACAAGGCTATCAACATTTTGATCAAAGCCATAAGATTTGATCACAATATCAAACCTTATGTTCCAAGATGGAGATGCTTGTTTCAGCCCATAAATGGACTGATTAAGCCTGCAAACCCTTTGCTCTTGACCTTAGGTTATGAATCTCTCGAGCTGCTCCATATAAATGGTCTCCTCAAGATTTCCATTCAGAAAGGCAGTTTTGATGTTCATTTACAAAATCTCATAGTCAAAATATGAGACAATGGACAGGAGGATTCAGATAGACTTCAACATGGCAACAGGTGAAAAAGTCTCCTCATAGTCGACTCCCTCAAATTGGTTATAACCCTTTGCCACTAGTTTAGCCTTGAAGATTTACACCTTCCCATCAACACCCTGTTTTCTCTTGTATATCCATTTGCAACCTATAGGTTTAATCCCATTAGTTAAATTACAAGATCCCAAACCGAATTGAAGTACCCAAACTAAATTGAAGTACTTCGACTCCATTTTTAGATCCATAGTTTTGATCCACTCATCTTTGTCAACATCCCCATTGCCTTCTTGTAAGACAATGGAACCGCAATATCTCCGTCAGCTACCATGGCTAAGATTTCCGTTAAACTCATGTAACGGATAGGTGGGTTCGCAACCCTCCCACTGCGTCGAGGCTCCCTCAACACTTGAGGTGGATTTGACCTACTAGATGATCCAACTTCAACAACTCTTGTTAAGGTGTTGGGTTCTTCAACAACTCTTGTTAAAGGTTCAGTAGATTCCTTAGAAAGTTCATTTAACACAACGTTACTGCAGGGCTTGTGCTCCCTTATGTGGTATTCTTCCAGAAAACTAGCGTTTATCGACACAAAAACTTTATTCTCTTTAGGGTCGAAGAAGTAACTGAAGGATCCAAAATTGAAGAAAACCTTGAGCGGAAGCGGATCGTCCCAATTCCCATTTCTCATAGAATTTAATATTTACAGAAAAGAAAGAACAAGATATGCATTTGAATAAATTAAAACATGCTTAATTCAAAGAAACTTAGGGTTTCAAAAACCCTTACCTTTGAAGACTTTCTTCAAGGATCCCTCAATCAAGATACAAACACTACCACGATGGTTTCCTCGGTATTCTCAGGCAGAGAACCCAAGAGCGGTGGGCTCTGGCTATTTTGAAATGAGGGAATAAAATTTTGAGTAGAGAGGAGGAAAAGCTGAGATTGTTCACTAACAACCTAAAACTCATAGACAACTTCTGTCTTTCTCACAGTTTGTATTTTTCAAAGAAGGAGACTCTCTCATCTCTTTCAAAAGCCAAAATACAGCAACCACCCACTTACGTGGTTAGAGAGAAAAGAGGGGGAGGGAGTTGTAACTCCCTCCCCCATTTAAGTTAAAATAACAATTAATATGTATATATATGTGTGTGTGTGATAACTAACTTATCATATAATATATATATTAAATTATATTTAATAACAAGTATAACATATAATCTATAGTTTTAATATTGTATCATATACAATATAACCTATAGATTCTTTTCTCTCTCATATGATATTTAATATAAATCACACTTATATTAAATTTAACAATTATGAATAATTCATATAATTAATATTTGAATCATATCCAAATATTTATTTCCTTTCACTAAAGCTATAATGTATCAAATACATTATAATAATTATATCACATATAATTAAAATAACTTAATCATATCATATATAATTAAGTCCCTCAATTAATTTGAACAATTCAAGTTAATCCAAAAACTGATTCTCATTTAATCCTATTGAGCTACCAAGGGGACCTCATGGACTTGTAGCTTGAAGCTCCAACAGTACATGAATTATTAATCAAACTCTTTAATTAAATTATTCATCATCCGTTAACTGTCGGGCACTCCACTAAAGACCGACAGCTGCACTCTTCGCACTACAGATATATTTCTATGTCTATTGGATATAACCAATCAATAGTACGAAGAACCTTCACAAATTACTTGTAAGTACAGTTGGGCCAAAATTACCATTTTGCCCCTATAGTTATATTTAACTTTTTTAAGTACCACTAATCCCTCTAATGAACAATATATCATAGTCCAACTATGACTAAACCTCTCTCAGGCCAGGAGAGGGTGTGGCGCCACATTATTCAAGCCTCAGAATCAGCCTTTAAGGGAGCAATTTATCTACTTATCCTGACCTCGAGGAAGGTGTGAATTTATTCTTGTGTAGCTGGGTTCCTAGCTCCCTAATCAGACGAATCCTTAAAATGGTAGGCTTGTTGAGTCGACGATCTAGTCACTCTCACCTATACAATTCAAAGGACCGCCCTTATAGGCAAGAGTTCACAAACTCCTTTGTATAGAATATCCCACTCAGGATTCAAGTCATGTTACCTATGGTCATTTTGGTGAAAGATAAGTCTCTATTATGAACGATGTTATATAATGAGACTAAACATTTCGTGGTCCATTCTTATACAAACTTCTTTGTATAGAATATCCCCACTCACATGTCTATACATGAATGATCAGGATCAGATCGTTTGTAGCACTTTACAATAATTGTAACACCTATAAAGTGGGCCATACTCATAGTGTCACCAGGATAAGATAACCAACCTTGTCCATCTACTACAAACCATTTAGATTATCACTTAAACATGATCCATCCGTATGTCTCTATACATGTTTAAGCTACAAGAAGACCTTGGATATTAGTTTATTGGTTTGTGGTTAATGTAACAAAATGTGGAATAAAATAACATAATGTGGAATAAAATAACATATATTTTATTAAATAAACAATGATTTTGTTCAGATCATTTACAAACTATAGAACCCTACGAGATTTAGGGTGTCAACCTCAACAATCTCCCACTTGACCTAAAGCTAGTGGGGTGTACAATATAGTCAAAATATAAAGTACGCAAATAATAAACTAGGGCATAACATGCGCTCAGTACAAATCTTCCACTTTCTCTAGTCTAAACGTTGCCTGTCCCGTAGACTTATACTCTGTAGGTGACCCTCAAACACCTTAGTTGTGAGGGCCTTTGTAAACGGATCAGGAACCTTATGTTATGCAGCTATCTGCGTGACAATCCCGTCCCCTCGATGCACAATCTCTCAGTTGAGATGATACTTCTGCTCTATATGCTTCTTGCGCTTGTGACTCTTCAGCTCTCGGGAATTAGCCATAGCACCATTATTATCACAATAAAGTGTGATGGGCTTTGACATGTTTGGAATGACTTCCAGATTAGTCAAGAATTTCCTGAGCCAAACAGCTTCCTTAGCAGCTTCACAAGCCGCAACATACTCAGTCTCTATAATGAAGTTAGGATGCACCCTTGCTTGGTGCTTCCCCATATTACTGCCCCTTTGTTAAGAGTGAACACTGATCCTGATGTCGATTTCCTAGAATCCTTATCAGTCTAAAAATTCGAGTCCATGTATCCCGTAAGGATCAAATCCTTAGAACCATATATGAGCATGTAGTCCCTCATTCACCGTAGATACTTGAGGATGTTTATAACAGTGATCCAGTGATCTAATCCTGGATTAGATTGATATCTATTGACTATCCCCACTGCATAGTAGATGTTAGTTCTAGTATATAACATCCCATACATCAGGCTGCCCACAGTCGAAGCATAGGGGATCCATCTCATTTCCTCAACCTCATGAGGTGTCCTAGGACACTGTTCCTTAGACAATGTAACTCCGTGTCTGAAAGGCAATATGCCCCTCTTGAAGTTCTGCATTGAATATTTGACAAACATCTTATCAATATACGATGCTTGATATAGAGCTAGCATTTTGTTCTTTCGATCTCTAAAGATTTGAATACCCAGAACAAATTGAGCCTCTCTCAAATATTTCATTTGGAATTGGGTCGCTAGCCAGTTCTTAACTTGAATCAGTAAACCTACATCATTTCCAATGAGTAGAATATCATCTACATATAACACTAGAAAAAATATTGAACTGTTGATAATGTTCTTGTATACACAAGGCTCATCAACGTTTTGATCAATGATCAAAGCCATAAGAGTTGATCGTAGTATCAAACCTTATGTTCCAAGATTGATAAGCTTGCTTCAATCCATAAATGGACCGATTAAGCTTGCAAACCTTTTGGTCTTGACCTTGGGTTATAAATCCCTCAAGCTGCTGCATGTAAATAGTCTCCTTAAGATTGTCATTCAAAAAGGCAGTCTTGACATCCATTTGCCAAATCTCATAGTCATAATATGAGGCAATGGATATAAGTATTCTGATAGATTTAAGCATGGCAACAAGTGAGAAAGTTTCCTCATTGTCAACTCTCTCAACCTAGGTATAACCCTTTGCCACTAATCTAGTCTTGAAGGTTTGCACCTTCCCATCAACACCCTATTTTCTCTTGTAGATCCATTTACAACCTATAGGTTTAATCCCATCCAGTTGATCTACAAGATCCCATACGGAATTGAAGTACATAGTCTCCATTTCAAGATCCATCTCTTTGATCCACTCATCTTTGTCAATATCCTCCATTGCCTTCTTGTAAGACAATGGATCCTCAACTTCACCATCAACTACTATAGCCAGGATTTCTGTTAAACCCATATAGCGAATAGGTGGGTTCGCAACCCTTTCATTACGTCGAGGTTTCCTCAACACTTGAGGTGGATTTGACCTACTGGATGATCCTACTTCAACAACTCTTATTGAGGTAATAAGTTCTTCAACAACTTTTGTTGAAGATTCAATAGTTTCTTTGAAAATTTCATTCAACACAATCTTACTTCGTGGCCTATGCTCCCTTATGTGGTATTCTTCAAGAAAAGTAGCGTTTGTCGATACAAACACTTTGTTTTCTTTAGGATCAAAGAAGTAACCACCTCTCATTCCTTTGGAGTATCTTGCAAATAGACACAATTTTGAACGTGGTTCCAATTTCTCAGGATTAGCCTCAAGCATGTGGGCTGGGCAATCTCAAATTCTGAAATGGCATAAACTAGCTTAACAACCATTCAATAATTCTAAAGGTGTTCTACCAACACTCTTGGATGGAACACAGTTCAGGATGTATGTTGCAGTCTTTACTGCATAATCTCAAAACGAGTTAGGTAAGGAAGCGTAACTCATCATTGATCGAACCACGTCAACAAGGTTTGATTTCTCCTTTCTGATACACCATTTTGCTGAGGTGTACTTGGAACTGAGAGTTGGGATACTATTCCATGTTCTATCAAATAATTCAGGAATGTTAAATCCATAAACTTTCCACCTCGATAATATCGAAATATTTTAATCATTCTGTTGAATGCATTTTCAACTTCAGTCTTGAATTCTTTGAACTTTTCAAAAGATTCAGACTTATGTTGCATTAAATAAATGTACCCATATCTTGAATAATCATCAGTAAAGGTGATAAAATATTTGTAACCTCCCCTAGTTTTTACATTCATCGGACCACAGAGATTCGAATGTACTAGCTCTGAAGGTTCTTTAGCCCTATGACCCTTTCCTGTAAAAGGTCTCTTAGTCATCTTGCCTTTAAAGGCATGACTCACACACAGGTAACAAATTTTCTTGTAACTCACTTAGAAGTTCATTTTTCACCAACCTCTCAATCCTATTGAGATTGATGTGTCCTAACCTCAGGTGCAGTCTTTTATATTGGGTTACTGCAGTCTTAAACATTTCTGTGTTATGAAGGGCATTAGTTGCTAACTGTCTTAACACATAAAGATTATTTTCCAGTTTTTTAAAACAAACATCAACACCATTTTTGGAAATAAACATTTCATTTACAATGAAGTTGATATAGTATGAATGTTAAAGCAAACGCTTTATAAAAACAAGGTTCCTTTTTTAAATCAGGAACTACATATACATTTTCTAAAATAAGAAATTTATTTTGCAAAGCCAACGAGGAGACCTCCCACTGACACAGCCGAGATGACGTGCCCAATTCCAGCCTGCACCGTCATCTCACCAATATCTAGTTGCCACCAGGAACTAATTCCCTGAAATGAAGAACAAACATGGTTAGTGGGCCCAGAATCTATAATCTAAACAGAATCTTCATTCTCCTCTAAGTTGGTTTCCAATACATGTAAATTATATTTATCTTGTTTGACCTTCTTCTTTTCTGCCAAGTATTTGGAGCAGTTCCTCTTCCAATACCCATCTTGGTTTTAATGGAAAAAAAAATTCCCTTTGTAGCCTTGATCGACTTTCTTCCCCTTTGAGCGGCAACTACAAGGTTAACTTTCCCCTTTCCGCCCTTCTTCTTCTTCCACTTTTTGGTGCCGGAGGAAGAAGGTACAGACCTAGTCCTAGAGGTCGAACCTCTGTGAAACTTTTTAGAAGATGAAGTAACATTTGCTTCACCCTTCTGTTACTTGCTTTTCATCAAGGATTGGAAGGTCTGTAGCTCATTGAGCAGAGTGGTCAGGTTGTAGTCAATCCTGTTCAAAACAGCATTGCTACAGAAATGTAGGAAACTTTCAGGTAAAGATTCCAAAATGAAACTAACCTGACTGGCTTTAATGCTTGACCCATTCATCTCTGCCACGTTGAAGTGGACCATCATGTTGAGAGCATGTTCTCGAACAGATGCCCTTTCTTGCATACGGGCATTAAGGATGTGTTTCAAAGCGTGATGCCTGAGTTGTGCGGATGGTTGTCCGAACATTCCCCTCAATGACTCCATGATCTCACGAGCTATGAGCATGGGCTTATGCTTCTGGCCAAGACTTCGTTAAGACTTGCCAAGATATACACTCGGGCCTTATCGTTTGCCCGTATCCAATGTTCATAAGCTTCCTGAACATTTCGAGGAGCATTGGAAGCAGGAATGGGAGGACAATCCTCCATGTTGGGATTGGTGTCCTAATTCTCCCAGTGGTCTCGCAGTTTGTAAATAGTTTGTACACATTGTTATTAATAAAATAAGAGTTATTTTATTTAGTTTTACCCATATCCAGTAAACTAAGATCCGTGTTTATTTCATGTAACTTAAGCATGTGTGTGAGACATACAAGTGGATCATGCCTTAAGTAATAACCTAAAATGGCCTTAGTATAAGGATAATGAGGGATACCTTATCTTGGTGATACTACGGATACGACACACTTTGTAGATATTGACAAGTGTTGTAAAGTGCTATAAATGGTTTGATCCTGATCATTCATGTTGAAACATGCCAGTAGGGGTATCTTATACAAAGAGTTTGTATAAGATCGGATCACGAGATGATTAGTCTCTTTATATAACGTCGTTGATAATTGAGACTTACATCTCACTAAAATGACCATAAGTGACATGACCTTAATCCTGAGTGTTTTGGAAACTCCTGCCTATGAGGACGGTTCTTTGATTAGTATTGGTGAGAATGGCCGGATTGCCAACTCAACAAGCCTACCTTTTTGGGGATTTGTCTGATTGGGAAGCTAGAGAACTCAGTTACACAAGACGAAATTCACTCCTTCCCCTAAGCAGGGGTAAGTAGATAAATTGCTCCCTTAAGGGCTAATTCCGAGTCTTGAACATAGTCATAATAGGACTATGACTTATTGTTCATTAGAGGAATCGGTGGTATTTAAGGAGTTAGATGTAACTATAGGGGCAAAATGGTAAATTGGCTCAACTATACTTACGAGCGATTTGTGAAGGGTTATCGCATTATTGATTGGTTATATGGACATAGAAATATTTCTATAGTGAGAAGAGTGCAGTTGTTGGTCTTTAGTGGAGTGACTAACAGTTAACGGATGGTGAATCTCGTGACTAAATAGTTTAGTCAGTTATTCACGTACCGTTGGAGCTTCAAGCTACAAGCCCATAAGGTCCCCTTGGTAGCTCAATGGGTTCAAGTTGAGAATCCGATTTTGAGTTAGTTTGAAGTGTTCAAATTAACAGGAGGAAATTCAATTATATGTGATATAATTGGTGTGATGTATTAGATACATTAAATGGAGGAATTAATATAAATATGATTTATATTAAGTACCATAAAATAGAAAAATAACTATTGTTTATATGTTTCATATGATGAAATATTAAAACTATAGGTTATAAATAAAATATGATAAGTTGGTTATCATANAAATAACTATTGTTTATATGTTTCATATGATGAAATATTAAAACTATAGGTTATAAATAAAATATGATAAGTTGGTTATCATATTTATTTATAATATATTAATTATATGATAATTAATTCTTTTTCTCTAATAACCAATTGAGTGGGAGGTTATTGAAAGTTTTATGGTAACTGTAAAGATAAAAGGAAAATAGTTTTCCAAAATTAGAAGTTGTTCCATTCGGATAATTCTCCCGGAAATAGGCTATCAAATGATTTTTTTTCTAAGCGATAACCGTTGAGAGTCTAAATGATCGTTTAAGAGTTGAATATATGATAGGTACTTAGGTGATCATTGCTACACGATCGAGTAGCAAAGTCTATGCGATAGGCTTCATTTACTAAACGATCGAGTACATCGTTTATGCGATAGACAGTGTTCTCATCTCCCACTCACTCGATCGTCTACACGATCGCATACCTCCTTTCTTCCTCAAGCCAAGATCCCAAAACTCCTAGATTCTTACTCTAAGAATATCAAGGTAACACTTGTGGTGGTGTCCTTACTCTGTTCATGAATCGAGTTGAACTCGATTGGGTTCGAGGAGCATCAAGTTGTTCTTGCTGTTGGTGGTCCATTCGTTATGTTCGAGTGTTGTTGTTGGACGCATTGGAGACTGATCGAGGGATTCTTGAAGAATGATTCTTTAAAGGTATGCATACTCTATCCCTTGAATCTTTTATAGCATGCTGTAATTTCGGTTTATGAATAACTTATTAGTTTCCGTTTAAGATTGTAATTGTTTCTGTTCAATCAAAATGGAATTTGGAACGATCCACTTCTGCTGCTCATAGAGATCCTCGTTTATGATTTCCTTCACTCCATTAGGACAAAACGAAGATCATCGATGATCAGTGTGTTGATTGTGTTTTTCCAACTAGTGTAATTCTCTCCCGTTCTGTGATGAGCAAGTTTAAAGTAGCGGTAGCCATAATAAAGTAGTTGCTAAAAAAAAACAAACTAGTTACAACCAATCGGATTTTTAGCAAAACAGTCTAGTGTACCCTAAGTTACATTTAATTTGCAATTGTGTTTCAGTGAGGCAGGACAAAAGTCACCGTAGGGAGATCAAGTACCCCTTCACTGAAATGAGACATTCTCAACCACTAGACAGAAACAACACCATGTCATTGTAACTAACAGTCACTATTGTTCGGTCCAAAATTTGTTAACATGCTTAAAAATTCTTGTAAGTGTAACCCCACATTTTAGGTTCTAGAGTTCCACCCCAATGAGCCAATGGTAGGGAAAAAACAATTGGGACATGAAACTAAATCAACCCTATCCATTTCTAGAGATTGAATAAACGTCATGCAATACTGCCATCCTTTAGGGGGACACACATGATGCCACGAGGCGATGCATGAAACTTTATTTAACCTATTGAGAGAGACCGAGAGATGTGCTGTCACACGTCTTGCTCCCACTTACTATAAACATTCTTTCCATTCACCTTGTTATTGACCTACCCAAATGGCACCCGTATGGAGACACCCATGGTGCCTTAAGGCCGAGTGTAAATCTCAGGGTGTCAATTTATAGGGAGAAACGTGTAGAGGATAAAATGAAGTATCATATACCCCATTTTCCTCTCACTGAGTGTTTTACCTAGGGTTAATTAACTTAGGAAAAATTCGTCTACTGATTTTATCTAAGTGAACGTTTAACAAAGACAACACTTGTCTTTGATGATCAAACAATTTTGACTGAAGTCTTATTAAACTCTTTAACAGACTTTAATATAACTTGCATGCATATAGAAAATCTATCTAATTCACCTTTCCAGGTAGGTTCCCAGGTAAGGGTGTGACTTTCTGTTAACGTAAGTACCCCAGCCTAGACAGAACCCGCCTTAGACAAAAGGTCCCTTATAGATATTTTGTTACATTTTTTAATTTTTTTTATTAAAAATCAATTTAATCCTATTAAACCTATTAAAGGATTAAACTAAGATTTCTAATTTTATTAGAAATGTGATCTTAGGTCTATCTCAATCATGTTTTAAAATGATTATAAAAAATTATTATAGCCTAAGGTTTGCATGCAACTCTTAATTATTAATTTTAATTCTAATTTCATTTAGTTATAACGTTTATAAGCAAATGGAACAATTAAAATATTTATTGCATGCTTGACATACTTTAGTTAATCATAATATTTATAAATTAACCTAAGGTAGTGTCATACTTCAATCTCAATTCATTACTAACATATATAACAATTATATAATAAGGTAATAAATCATACTATAGCATACTTCCATACATCCATTCAACTATATATTATAACAATTATAATATAAATAATGCATGGATATGATATAAATGCATGCATACATATACTATAACATTTATACTATATGATGCATGTGCATGCTATATAATTTAAATCATGCATATATACATACATACACACACACACACACACACACACACACACACACACATATATTATAACATTTATAATATAAAATGATACATGAATATCAATGCATAACCTATGGTGGGTTTTACAACTATGTGACATACAATATGACATGTAATTAAAAACATACATCATACGTATATTTAATACTAACAGTTAATGGACCGGGATAGGACACCTAAAATAAACTTAAAAGCTAATTATTACAAGATAAGAGTCATCTGGTTTGAAACAAGTGAACCAGGCCTTGAATTGCTCAAACCGAACCACCATTCAATGAACTCTCTGTTGGGGTTGATGCCCTAAAGTCTCGTGTCCTGTAGTTTGTAAACAGCTTGTACGAATGCTTGTATTGTATAATATATGATATTTACTTTACATCTTGTTTTTTTGCTCAGTTACATGTTTTATTTACTTTACCACAAACTAATAAACATAAAATCCCTGATTATCTATATGTTACTCAAGCATGATGTGGTGACATACAAATGGGTCATGTCTTGAGTGATAACCAAAATGGTCTGTAGTATATGGATATAGGAGGGAAACCTTATCCTGGTAACGCTATGAATGCGGCCCGCTTTATGAAATGGTCACAAGTGTTTTGACTTGTCACAGATGGTCTGATCCTGATCATTCGTGTAGGAGACATGTGAGCGGGGGCGTCCTATACAAAGAGTTTGTATAAGACCTAATCACGAAGTGTTAACGTCTCGTTATATAACACCGTTCATGACAAAGACTTCACTTCACTAAGATGACCATAGGTAACATGACCTCAATCTTGAGTGAGTTGGGAACTCCTGCCATTGAGGGCGGTCCTTTGATTTGTATGGGTGCAAGTGGCCAGGTCACTGATTCAAACCTACCATTTTGGGGATTTGTCTGATTTGGGAGCTGGGAACTCAGTTACACAAGATGAAATTCACTCCTTTCTCGAAGTAAGGGTAAAGTAGATAGATAGCTCCCTTAAGGGCTGATTCCAGGGCTTGAACAATGTGGCGCCACACACCTTCTCTTGGCTCGAGGGGTGTTCACACATAGTTGGACTATGTTGTATTGTTCATTAGAGGAATCAGTGGTACTTAAGGAGTGAGAAGTAACTATAGGGGCAAAACGATAAATTGGCCCAACTATACTTACAAGCATCTGTGAAGGGTCATCGTACTTATGATTGGTTATATCCGATAGACACAGAAATATATCTGTGGTTAGAAAGTTCAACTGTTGGTCTTTAGTGGAATGCCTGACAGTTAAAGGATGGTGTATCTCGTGGATAAAGAGTTTAGTTAGCTATTCACGAACCGTTGGAGCTTTGAGCCACAGGTCCATTAGGTCCCCTGGGTAGCTTGGATAAAGTCGAGAATCAGTGTTTGGGTCAGTTTGAAATGTTTAAATTGACAAGAAGGAGGTTGATTATATATGATATAATTAACTAAATGTATGAGATACATTATTTTGGAGAAAATTAGATATAAATATGATTTATATCATGTGGAGGAGAAATTATTATAGTAGATATGTGATATCAAACTATAGGGTAATAATATAATCTGATTATATTCATTATTATTAATTTGGTTAATTATATGATAATTGGCCTAAAATTTCTCTCGAACGTGCGTTAGTGGGATCGGCCGCATTCGGTTATGGTAACCGGTGAATAAAATGAGAATTTGTTTCATTTTACAAAAGTTTGAAAAAATTGACATCGGTGTGAAAACGTAACGATCACATAGCTTGAGAGCCTATACGATAGTCACTCATCACCTAAACGATCACACACCTCGTGCCTAAACGATCACACGCTAGTTCCTAAATGATCACTTAGCTTTCCTAAACGATCGCATAGTGTGCCGCGTTTTCTAAACGATCATCTACCATGTACTAAATGATCGCTTAGTAAAACCTACACGATCATGTAGCTTCTTCTAAACGATAAGCACTTAGCTATACAATAGCTTCTTTTTTCTCTTTTCAATTATTTATTATTAATTTTATTAGAACATGATTAATTAATTAATTTTGTAAAATTAATAAAGATTTCAATTTTGAAAACAAAAATTGATTTTGGAAATTGATTAGTAAATCAAAATTGAAAAGAGATTGAAAATGGAAAAAACCCAAAAATGGGATTTCTCTACTTTCAAACCAACTTGCTCACACATCTCCACCATAAAATTTGAGTCAATCTTCCAAGCATGAGCTGCAATTCATGTAGTAATGTTGTTTGCATGATAGTCATGCAATAAATACTGAAGATTGAAGTGGAATTCGGGGATGCAAAGAGTTGCATTTGGCTGAAAAATTATTGTGAAGAAGTGTTCTTCACAGTCTTAAGACCATAAATCTTCTTCTCCAAATTTCCTTAATCCAGGCTTATTTTGAGTCCCACAACTCAATCTAAGGCTCCAAGAGGATAGTAGGGAAGGCCTTGTGGTGGTTCACAAGCAGATTTGGAGGAGATTTGTAGCTGGTATTGAGATTCAAGTGGTTCTTCAAAAGTATGTCATGAAACCCTTTTATTAGTTTAAGAGTATGCTTAATTTAAAGCCAAAATTAATTCATTAGAATGCTTAATGATTCGTTTTACTTCGTCTGCGTGTTTTCGAACTATAACAATTGGTATCAGAGCATCATTTAAGCATTCAATTTGGTTTAATTTTGGCTTGGTGGGTGTTTTTTTAATGAGTTATATGAAAATGGTGCACTAATATGGTTTTCTGAGATTTGGCATTTAAATTATCTTTGATTCCTTTGTTAAATTTGTAATTGGCTCTTGATTGAGGAGCTTATATGTGTTCTCAAGAGTCTGTAATTTATTTGGAGTCATTAGAGTTGAAATTAAGTTGTAATTGAAGAAAGAAGTGAAAAAGGTCGAGTTACAGAAATCTGAAGCTGAGCTTCTGCCTAGGAAGCGTTGCAACGCTGCTCATATTGCTGAGCAAGACGACACCAAAACCAATGAGATTTCAATCAAGCATCGAGTTTCAACAGGTCGAGCATCGAGCAGCGTGTTTGAACTGGATTGATGAGCGAAGACGAGCGAGTTTGTCCGGTTCGACCGATTTTCTTCTTGTCCTGTCTGATTCGGCCTCAAAAGGTTTTTGGCTTGTCTGGTTCAGGCAATTCAAGTCTGGTTTGAGGCGGGTTGAGTGGTCTAGAAGCATTTTGGAGCCAATTCTTTCTATTTTTTTGTAATAATTAGGTCTTTGTTTACTTGAAAATGCTAAAACTAAAACAATATCAGTATATGTTTAATTATTTATACATGTGATGTATGTTATAATTAAATAAATCTTGTATGTGCATATAGTATGCCATGTAGATTTAAAATCCTACCATAGGAAGCATGTTACATGCATTGAAAGTATGTTATAAAGTGCTATAATATATAGTATGCATGTTTAGGGTTTCTTTTATTTAATATAAATTTTATATTAAATATTGAATGCCTTTGATGTATTTTGTGGATGTTTAACATGTCTAAAATTTTGTAAGTTGTTATAAAATTGGGTTAGATATTTAAAATCCATAACAAAGAACAATTGCATGCTCACGTAGGTTAACCACTTGTTTTAATAGTTAAAACAAGTCGTTAACTTTTAAAACTAGGGTTACAAACTCAACCGATATATAATCCTATCTATGGCTTGGGATATTTAAGTTGACAGTCTACGGAACACCTCTTACCTGGGGATTATGGCCGAATAATTGAGTGTTGTTAACTAGTTTTATGAGAAATACGTGAGCGATGTGAGGTTTTAAAACTTGTTTATCACCTAGACATCGTAGGTTAAATCAAAATATAAAGCATTATACTTGGATAAAAACGTAGACTTAGGTTGTTTAATTAGCCGGAACAAGCCTAAGGAAATGTATACCCCGTTTAACGTTAGAACACTTAAGTGGGAGTTTAATAACATATATGATATGCTATTAGAACACTTCAGTGAAAAATAACGTATATGATATTTTAGAACGCTTCAATGGGAGATTAATAAATATATATGATATGTTTATTTTTGGCTCTCACGTCCCTAAGAGTTCACGATCGAAATTCATGTTTCACTTCGTGTCACCCTGGGAGTGACCTCCACTCGGGAAGTGTTTACATGATTTGAGATTTTGGTGAATAGAGGAAGTTGTTCACCATAAAATCAAATCTGATGTTTTGATTTTAATTTTCACGTTTCAAGATGTTCACATCGTAAGGTTCATGCGGCACTTCGTGTTGATTATACCTCGACTGCTCCATTCGAAAAGTGTTTGCGTGAATCAATATCAAGGTGAATGAGGGGAAGTTGTTTAATGAAAAATAAAATACACAATATATTGATTTCAATTCTCATATCCCTAGAAAATTCCCACCGTGAGATCTGTGCAACACTTTGTGTTGATTATACCTTAACTGCTCCATTCGGAAAGTGTTGGCCACGAGGTCAAGATCAAAATGAATGGGGGAAGTAGTTCATAGTAAATGGGTGAAGGATATGTGTCAACGCATCCTGCGGTCTCTTCTGTTAGTTTGGACCGTGGGATTCCTATGTTACGCTTGCTTGTCCTCTTTACGTCGGCCTCACTAGTCGTTTAATGACGGTTATCCCTTCGGAGGGTTTTAACATAGGATTCAGAACAACTCAAACTCTAGAAATGGATAGGATTTCTAAAGTCGTTTTGAACTTTGACTTTCCAAATTCGGGAGCATCGTTGGGGTCGACTTCTGAAGTCTAAAAACAGAGGGTTACATTTACAAAATTACTAAAAAGATAGTAATATCTAACCAAAAATGGTAGCTAAATGACTATTGAATTATGAGTTATTCTGGAGATAGTATTTAGTCAAGAATATCTTGTTGTAGTATTGTTGCAAAAATAATCTTGGGTATATTATTATTTTATTAAAACTTGATTGGGTTTAAAAAGCAATTCACTGATAAAATTTGTTTATATTGTTCAGAATGAAGAGTTCATTAGTACAAATTTTGGCATCTGATAAACTTATTAGGGATAATTATGTCACCTAGAAAAAAAACCTGAATACTATATCGGTGATAGATGATTTAAGATTCGTTTTAACAGAAGAGTGTCCTCCAATTCCTAGCTCAAATGCAAACTGAACCCTTTAGGATGTATACGACAGATGGATCAGGGAAAATGACAAAGCATGTGCCTATATTCTTGCCAACATTTCTGATATCTTGGCAAAGAAACGTGAGAGTATCTATATTGCCAAAGAGATTATGGAATCTCTCCGTGGGATGTATGGACAACCGTCCTTCTCCCTAAGGAATAATGCTATCAAATACGTTTACAACTGCCGTATGAAAGAAGGGGGCTCTGTTAGAGAACATGTTCTGGACATGATGGTCCATTTCAATTTGGCAGAAATAAATGGGGTTGTCTTCGACAAGAAGAGTCAAGTTGGTTTTATTCTAGAATCTCTTCCAAAGTGTTTTTTGTAGTTTTGCACGAACGCGTTCATGAATAAAATAGAATATAACTTGACTACTCTTCTAAATAAGCTACAGGCTTACTAGACTATGATGAGAGCAAGAGGTCTAGAACCAGAAGTAAATGTTAATACCACTGAGAAGAGAGGAATGTCCTCCAAAAAGCCTAATATTGCTTCTTCTTCACAGACTAAGAGTATTCTAGTTAAAAAGAACAAGGGGAAAGGGAAGAAGAAACACGCTGGTAGAAAAGACAACGCTAATGTTATAGATAAAGGAAAATGTTTCCACTGCAACGAAGAAGGGCATTGGAAGAGAAACTGTCCTCAATACCTTGCAGAGAAGAAAGCAGAGAAAGAAAAACAGGCAAACAAATTCTTGAAGATTGCTTATTATACTAAAGTTGACCAGTGGGAGATGTTGTTGTTGCTGTCTAAAGATGATCTTATCTACTTTTGTTATTGTAATAAAAGTTATTTTGTCTTGTTATAAAGAAAAATTTGTAAATTTTTTTGTTGTAAATGAAATGTTCATTAACAAAAGTTATGTTTGTTCTACTGCAAAGAAAATTCTGTTAAAACCAACCTAGTTAAAAGCCATTTGTAAATATTTAGATATTTAAAACTGCTAAAAATCAATCAAGGCAAGTCGTTATTTAACCTAAGTGACAAGTTTAGAACACTTGAAAAGTTCAAAGTATACGAAATTTGTTAGGTAAAATAAAACCGAAATACTTCGATATGATCAAAGTATAGAAAGTTTGAGATTTCTAGGACTATTTGATAGAACATGAAATCCAGTGAAAACTTTCTACACCTAGTTGCCTCAACTATTTTTTTAACATCATTTCAATTTTAAGGTATTTCTGAAATTCTATATGAGATATAGAAAAATCATAAAAGCTGTTTATAAAATGTAAAAGTTGTTTACATAGTTCAGAAATCTGAAAAGATTGATATAAGTGTTAATATCGAATCCTTAAGTGTTGGAACATTGTTCGAGATCATTATGTATTATTTGTTTCCACGAAAGTTTGCAAATATCAATGGAGTTATTGATTGAAACTGACACTATAAATAAAAGGTTGTTTAGATAGATCATATGTATCTTACTCAAAGAGTTAAGAGTACCTCGATGTAGTGGGAAGAATATATGACTTCCAAGCCATTATTGCGAAACAAGTGTTGTGACAATACGATGTATTCTCTATATAGTTTAAAAAGAAGTGAATTGTACACTAACATGTTTACAACGATTCTCTCAGCTAAATTTTTTGAGAATCTCCTAGTAAGACTAGGACTACCAGGTAAATAACCTAGGGCAAGTGGGAGAAAAATCAGGTATGTATTACCGAATGATAAAACATGGGTATATAATGTCCTAGTTTATTGTATTTTCTCCATAAAACTCAAAAACTCAGTATTATATGTTACCACTGGAGTTTTAGTCCAAGTGAGAGTATGTTGGGTTTTATATCCTAAAACTTGTGGTTTGTAAACAATAAAACTTATTCTTAAAATTCAATAAGTTATTAATGAATATATGAATTTCTTATTTCATTTTATAAATAAATCCAATAAACTAAAAGATCCATGACTATTACATGAGTACTTGAACTTTATGTGGAGACATAAAAGTGGTCAGGTTCGAATAAATAGTCAAAATGGTCTATAGTATATGAATAAGGTTAGGTGCCTTATTCTGGTACCACTATCGGATGCGGCCCACTCTGTACTTGATACAAGGAGTTGTAAAGTGCTACAGACGAAGTGATCCTGATTTGTACATGTCATGACATGAGGAGTGGGGGCATATTGTGGAATGAGTTTGCACAAGATCGGACCACGAAATATGTCACTCTTACTTTATAACGTTGTTTACTGTTTAAAACTGACTATTTCAAAGCAATGATCTAGGTAACTTGACCTTAATCCTGTGCTAACTATGAACTCCTGTTTATTCGGGATTATCCTTAGATTTGCATAGGTGAGGGTTGGCTCAATAGAGCCGGCTCAATAAACCTCCATTTCAGGGGTAAGACCGGGTAGATAGCTAGGGACATAAGATGCAAGACGGAATTGACTTCTACCAGCTTTCAGGGATAGTAGAAAGGTTATTACTTTAAGTGCCGACTTCGGGTCTTGAACAAGGGGCCCTACACTCTCACTGGCCCGAGAGAGACTCAGTTTTTTCATTGAATCACAAACCAAATGTTCATTAGAAGATTAGTGGGACTTAAGGAACAAGAGGTAATCTCGGGCATAAAACAGCCATTTGACCCAACCGTTATTAGGAATAATCTGTAAATAGTTAACTTACTAATAATAGTTATATTGAGTGGACATAATATATCTACAGTGAGGGGAGTGCAACTCTGGGCTTTAATAGAGTGACCTAGTCGTTAATGAATTAAGGTTAATTCGGTGTAAAGAGTTTAGCCAATTAATCTCGGATCATTGGAGCCCATGATCTGTATGTCCACGAGGTCCTCGTACTAGCTCACAAATGGATTAGCCTTAGAGTAGCATGATAAGTTAATTTGAAATGTTCAAATTATAATTAAGGGATTTAGTAATTATATGTGACATAATTACGCGTTTAACTTTGGAATTAAACGAAATTGGATAATCAATTAATATTTAAATATGATTTAAATATTAAATTCATGAATAGGGATTCATGATGGTGGAATTAGCGTTAAATTAATTTAATATTTGATATTGAATTAATGAGAATTAATTAAATTATTTATTATTAATTTTATTAGAAAATTAATTAATGAATTAATTTTGTAAAATTAATAAAGACTTCAATTTTGAAAACAAAAATTGATTTTGGAAATCAATTAGTAAATCAAAATTGAAAAGAGATTGAAAATGGAAAAAACCCAAAAATGGGATTTCTCTACTTTTAAACCAACTTGCGCACACATTCTCCACCATAAAACTTGAGTCAATCTTTCAAGCATGAGCTGCAATTCATGCAGCAATGTTGTTTGCATGATAGTCATGCAATAAATACTGAATATTGAACTGGAATTCGGGGATGCAAAGGGTTGCATTTGACTGAAAAATTGTTATGAAGAAGTGTTCTTCACAGTCTTAAAACTAGAGATCTTCTTCAAATTCCCTTAATCCAAGCTTATTTTGAGTCCCACAACTCAACCTAAGGCACCAAGAGGATAGTAAGAAAGGCCTTGAGGTGGTTCAGAAGCAGATTTGGAGGAGATTTGTAGCTAGAATTAAGATTCAAGTGGTTCTTCAAAGGTATGTGGTGACAAAAATTAGTGAACGCAATTATGTGATGCATGTCTTAGATTATGTGTTGATTCTCATGCGTCGGTGATCATGCGTTGGAATGGAACTATGTGTTAACGAATGTATGCGATGACCATGCGTTCCCGTCAAAAGTTTTCTTGCGCTCACGCCAAGTATAACGCGAACACAAGTTTCTTGGGTGATCCAAGGTTGAACTCAGGGACTTGTAACTAAATGTATGCGGTAATGTGTTTGCGGCAGATAAATAAAAGAATGATGGAGGGTATTAAGCTACAAACTACTCCTACTCCTATCTAACAGATTAAGCGGTGAGAATATGATTTAGAGGTAGAGACATGACAACTGTTGACGCGTAGTAAATGCATGGAAAAATAGATAAAATGTGGGGATGTCTTCATCGCAACCCTTAAGATTGACCGCAAGGGCAACCTCAGCCAATGCAAGCTATGCGATCATGCTACACACACTTGTGCCTAATTCTAGGATGCATGCGATGTATATGCGAAGTGTCGAAAGGCCTTATTCCTAAGCCTTTATTCCTGCTCATGTGCTCCCACTTATAAACAAGATGACCGCATACCATGGTATCCTACTTCTTGGACGCATGCAATATCCTCTTCGTAGGGTGCATACACCATGTAATAGCAAACGAAGCTTATCTCTAAGTTCCCCATTCTTGCTTATGCGATCCGATCCACTCTCTCGAGTCTTAGATCTGATTTTAGACTACTCTTCCAAGTATGCCTAAATGATGAATGATGCACTCATAAGACAAGGTAATCGCATAAACTTGGCTGACGCAAGATTATTCCTATCTCTAGTGAATACTAGCTTACATTGCTTAATGCGACCAACCACTTACCCTCTCGAGCAGCTAGTTGTTGCTGACTTTATTCATAGACAAGCATTGCGTTCGCTTATAGACAAGTGTTGCTTCAGCTTTACACTAAGCAAATAAGGTTTTCTCACAACACTCACGCAACACACACCTCCTGGTGGTTTGCTACTTGCTTCATATTCCTATGCCGCATGATTAAGTATGCGATACTCTAACAATCTCACTAAGCGATGCAATGAAGATTAAGGATACTAAGTAATGAAGATGGAGATGGAATTGAAGGAAAAATAGAAATGCATTGAACACACAATGTATCAATTTCTTAATCCAAAATGTAATACAATACAATATAAGAAACGAAGGGATATGGAAAAGGCTAGCTGGAAGCAATGTCTTGCTTCCAGCAGATGTGTGTCAAGGCTGCCGGTGGTGTCATGGAAGGGCGGTGAAGCTGACTCTCTCGAGATCTAACTCCGCGAAGGCTCCGGTCGTCACTCGGAATGGAGGAAGGAGATGAAGAACTCTCAAGTTTTCATCTCACGCGTTAGTCTGGATCACAAAGATCCGCCTGAATTCCGAAACTTGGATAAAATGAAATTCTGCTCATTGGCTTCTATTTATAGAGCTGGATCGCTAACAGCATTAATGGACCTGCTCTGATTCTGACATTCGCGACGCGTTGGCCCTTTTCTAAATTCTCTGCTGCTAATGGCGTTGGCCCTTTTCTAGAATGTTTAATGATCTATTTTACTTCCGCTACGTGTTTTCTAACTCTAACAAGCTCATCATGGATCGAACCATGTTCAACCAGGTTCGATTTCTTCTTATTGATACACCATTCTGCTGAGGTGTACCAGGTGCTTAGAGTTGGGATACAATTCCATGCTCTATCAAATAGTTTTGGAATGTTAGGTCCATAAACTCTCCATCTCGATCAGATTGAAATGACTTAATTGTTTTATTTAATGCATTTTCAACTTTTTCCTTGAACTCTTTGAACTTTTCAAAGGATTCTGACTTATGTTGCATTAAATAAACATACCCATATCTTGAATAATCATCAATAAAGGTGATGAAATATTCAAACCCTCCTCTTGTTTTTACATTCATTGGACCATAGAGGTCTGAATGTGCTAGCTTTAGGTTTACTTTGGCCTTGTGACCTTTTCCAGTAAAAAGTCTTTTAGTCATTTTTCCTTCAAGGCATGACTCACACAGGTAAAGAATTTTATTCAAACTCGCTTAGAAGTCCATTCTTCACCAGCCTCTCAATCCTATTAAGATTGATATGTCCTAATCTCAGGTGCCAAAGTTGGGCATTTTCATTAAGAGAAATTCTAAGTCTTTTATTTTGAGTTACCGCAGTTTTAAACATTTCAGAATTATGGAAGGCTTTAGTTTCTAACGTTCTTAGCACATAAATATTATTTTCCAGTTCAACAGAATAAATATTGACATAATTCTTTGAAATAAACACTTTATTTACAGAGAAATTTATAGAATAACTTTGTTCTAATAAACACTTTATAGAAATTAAGTTCCTCTTCAAATAAGGAACTACATATACATTTTCTAGCAAAATATATTTATTCTGTAAGTTAACTAGAGACCTACCACTGCCACAGCTAAGACCACGTGCCCTGTTCCGACCTGCATCATCATCTTTCTAGCCTCCAGTTGCCGCCAAGAACTAATTCCCTGAAATAAAGAATAAATGTGGTCAGTGGCGCCCAAATCAATTATCCAGGCCAAATCATCATTCTCCACTAAATAGATTTCCAAAATAAGCCAATTATATTTACCTAACTTGGTCTTCTTCTTTTTTTCCAAGTATTTAGGATAGTTCCTCTTCCAATGTCCCTTCCGGTTGCAATGGAAACAGATTCCCTTTGCAATCTTTGCTTTCTTGCCAAAGGGCAGCAGCTGGTAGGTCAGCTTTTCCTTTTCCACCTTTCTTCTTCTTTTACTTTTTGGTGCCGGAAGAAGAAGGCATATACTTTTTCCCAAAGGTCGAACCTCTATGTAACTGCTTAGAGGATGAAGCAACATTTGCTTCACCCTTTTTTTTCCTTGCTTTTCATCAAGGATTGGAAGGTATGTAGCTCGTTGAGCAGAGTGGTTAGGTTGTAGTCAATCCTGTTCATAACAGCATTACAACAGAACTATAGGAAATTTTCAGGTAAAGATTTCAGAATGAAGCTAACCTGACTGGTTTCATCAATGACAGACCCATTCATCTCTGCCACATTGAAGTGGCATGTTATCGAATAGATGCCCCTTCTTGCATACGAGCATTGAAGATATGTTTGAGAGCGTCCTATCTGAGCTGTGCGAACGATTGTCCGAACATTCCCCTCAAGGATTCCATAATCTCACGAGCCATGAGTATGGGCTCATCCTTCTTGGCCAAGACTTTGGAAAGGCTTGCCAAGATGTATACTCGGGCCTTCTCATTTGCTAGTGTCCATTGCTCGTATGCTTCTCGAACATTTCGAGCATTGTTGAGAGTTGGAAAGGGAGAATAGTCCTTCATTAAGACAAAATGAAGGTCATTGATGATTAGGATTGTGTTGATCGTGTTTTTTCAAGAAGTGTAATTTTCACTCAGTAATTTGTCACCAGCGAGTAATTAAGCATTACGGAAGTCATATTGAAAAAATTTGCTGAAACTATACCAATTATTTATATTAATCTATTTGCAATAAACCACTTAAGACAAACCAATCAATCTTTAGCAAAGTAATCTAATGTACCCTAAGTGACATATATTTTGCACTGATGTTTTAGTGAGGCAAGACAAAAGCCACCGTAGGGTGATTAGGTGTCCCTTCACTCAAATGAGACAATTTCAACCAATAGATAGGACAACTTATTGTTACTGTAACTATCAGCCACCATTGTTCGGTCCAGAAATTGTTAAACTCGCTTAACATTTCTTATAAATGTAACCTCTCATTTTAGATTCTAAAGTTCCGCCCCAATGAGCCAACCACAGGGAAAAGCCAATTGGGACATGAAACAAAGTAATCATATCGATTTCTAGAGTTCGAATAAAGCGCCACGGAAAAATGCCATCCTTTAGGGGGGACACTCATGGTGTCACGAGGCCATGCAAGAAAGTTTTCTTCAAACTAATAAGAGAGACTAAGGGATGTGTTGTCACACGTTCCGCTCCCACTTACTATAAGCACTCTCTCCATTCACCCTGATATTGATTTATACAAATGCCATCCGTAGGAGGACACTCAAGATGCCTCGAGGTAGAGTATAGATCTCACAGTGTGAACTTTTAGGGAGAAACGTGAAGAAGAAAAATGAAGTATCATATAACTCATTTTCCTCCCATTGAGTATTTACCTAGGGTTAATTAACTTAGGAAAATCCGACTACTGATTTAACTTAGTGAAAGTTTAATTTGCCAAAAAAACAACACCTACCTTTGGATAGTTAAACAATTTGATTAAGGTCTATTAAACACTTTAACAAACTTTAATCAAACATTGCATGCTTATAACAAATCTATCAATTCACCTTTCCAGGAAAGTTCCCAAGTAGGGGTGTTACATTTCTGTCAACTTAAATACCCCAGCCTAGACAAAACTAGCCTTAGACAAAAGTTCCTTATAGGTATATTTGTTACAAAGTTAATGTTTTATTAAGAATCAATTTAATCCTATTAAACCAATTAAAAGATTAAACTTAAATTTCTAATCTCATTAGAAACGTGATCTTAGGTCTATCTAAATCATGTTTTAGTTTCTAATTTGATTTAGTTATAACCATTATAAACAAATTAAAACATACATTACATGCTTTTACATACTTTAGTAAATTATAACATTTATAAATTATCTAAGGTGTTTCACGCTTCATGCAATTTCATTTCATTGCTAACATGTATAACATTTATATAATTAGTTAATGAAACAAACTATAGCATAGGTTATACATACATTGCACTATATATTATAACAATTATAATTTAAATTATGCATGGGTATGCTATTTATGCATACATATATTATAACATTTATATTATATGATGCATGAGCATCCTTTAAAATTAAATCATGCATCTAAAATTATAACAGTTATAATATGATGCATGAAATTAAATGTATAAGCTATGGTGGGATTTTATACTATATGGTATACATTATGGCATATAATAATAAAATTAAATCATACATCACATACATAATATAAAAGCAATTAATGGACCAGGATTGGACATCTATTAAAAAAAAACTAACTATTACAAGTTATTTATCCATCTGGTTTGAAACAGGTGAACTGGGCCTTGAATCGCTCGAACTAGACTAGGAACCGGTCAAAATGAACCCAAACAGCTTGAATCGAAGAACCCACAAATCGAATCGGACCAGAAGACCACGAACCATGCGCAAACCAAAGCTGAACCCCGTGAAAACTCCATCTCGGAGCATTGCGACGCTACGAAGTTTCCTTCATTTGTGGTGTGTACGGTTTAAACCGCGCGCTAAGTCGTATCGCGCCCAAATCAAATTCTGTGACTTGCTCACTAAATATAGCAAGGGAAGTACAGAGTCGACCCCACAGAGAGCTCATTTAGATTTCTCAAGTTTGAAGCTTATAGGATGTAACCGGGGGGGAAAACGCAAGTTTGAAAGTATGAGTAAAAATATCAATTGAACAAAACACTTAGCTTGAATTATTCCAGTTTATTCCATTCCTTTTAAATTATATCATAGACTTATTCTAAAGATCATAAGAGAAATTCCAATTAAAACTTAGCCTACTCGTTTAGGATTCTAACAGGTAGTCTATAAGATCAAATTAATTTAAGGAAAAGCGAGAATCCTCGACTATCAATAAATCAACAGGCATTAAGATTGAAGGAAAATCTAAGCCAAATAATCGATTTCCATCGTCTAATCAATTATTTGAGCGAAATTTATCTAGGTTAGAAAGTAATGCTTATTAAATGGAATCCCAATTTAACTTCACAAACTTACTTAACCCTTGCTTCTAGATGACGACTATCTACTGATTACAAATTATGGCCAATCAAAGCAATCAATTATAGAAATATAGTCAATTTGTCAGATTATCCCATACAAGAAATTGAAAATAAATTCAAGATAAATCTCATAAGTTCAGAATTGTCTCAAGAGAATTACAAAGCAAGTCTCAACAATGAAACATAATGGAATTAAACTATGAAACCCAAGCTAAGCATTCAAGCTACAGGTTCATAAGGTCCCTTTGGTAGCTCAATGGATTCATGTTGAGAATCAGTTTTTGGGTTAGTTTGAAGTGTTCAAATTAACAAGAGGAAATTTGATTATATATGATATAATTAAATTGCATCAATTATATGAGATATAATTGACTTAACGTATTAGATACATTAATTGGAGGAATTATTATTAAATGTTATAAAGGAGAAAAAGAACTATGGTTTATATATTGCATGAGATGTGATATTAAAACTATAGATTATAAATTTATTATTTATTTGTAATTAAATCAATTATGAGAGAATTGGTTTCGGTTTTTTCTCCGAATAACCAACTTAGTGGAAAGTTGTGATCAATTATGGTAACTGATGGATAAAATGAAAATCGTTTTCATTTCTTCACGATGCGATCATTAAGCGATTGAGAATCGGACGATCACAAGATATAGCTATACGATAGCTTGAGAGCATACGTGCAACAAGTTTTTTATACGATAGTCACTTGTTTTCTAAACGATCGAGTATCAGTCTATACGATAACTTTAATCATCTCCCATTTACTCGATCGTCTATACGATCTGTCCATTCCTCCTACCCCCTACCAAATCCATACAAAGCCCATAACTCCTGGATTCTCACACCGAGAATACCAAGGTAGCCTTCTGGTGGTGTCTACTTCCTGTTCAAGGGTCGAGTGAGATTTGTTCTTGTTTGAGGAGATTGTTGAGGCGTGACGTTCATGTTGGTGAACGACCGTGCAGTAAGATCGAGGGAACAAGAAGAAAAGTTCTTCAAGGGTAAGTTCTCTTAATCCTTAGTTGTTTTTCTTTTGAAGCATGTTGTAATTTAGAGTTTATGTATAACTATTACTGTTTGATTTTAAATGTATATGTTCTGTCACAATAGGGTTTGGAACGATCTCGCTTCTGCTCACCGGTCTCTTTGATAAGAGTTTCTTCAGATGTTAAGTCTGAAGTTAAAGAGTTGGGTTTAGTTTGACGAACAGTTGTAATTTTGGAAAAATAATTTCAGATGGACATAAGACTTTCGTTGAGTTAAGCTATCTAGGAATTTCGACATAAGTAAGCGATGCAAGATGAATCAAACGAAACTCGATGACTCGATGGAAAATGATTGGATACTCGATAGTCTTTACTTGATGCATTTTAATAATATTCTGTTAAATACTCGATGTTTGATGATCCAACAGCCTTACTCGATGCTCTCCTGGGTGTTTACTTAATTCTCTTTAATTTGTTGATTTTCTTCATCATTTTTAGTCTTTTTGGCACAATTTTCTTGTAATGACTCCAACATGCTTCGGGGATCGTTTTACCTACAAAATTAGCAATTAAAGCAAATAATCAACACAATTTTGGGGAAATTAAAATAGAAAATACACATCCTTTAAAAATCTAACAACGAGCTTAAAAGGTGAACAATCCAAAAAAAAAATGTTAAACTACGTTATGACTTGATTCCTATCCATTATAAGGGTACATAGGCATATTAAAGAAACTTTACGTTTGGTCCATTTAATATTATAAAAAAATTTGGGGTGCCACAACCACCTACGTGTGGCTCTACAAAATTGATCATCCCTAATGAATAATGAAACTCCAAATTGAAGACATTCCTCTCTGTCGAGGGGAACATAACAAATTGACGGAAGAGCAACACTCCAACATGCTTTAGGGATCATTTTACCTACAACGTTAGCAATTAAAGAAAATAATCAACACAATTTTGGGGGAATTAACATAGAAAATACACCTCCTTTAAAAACCTAACAAAGAGCTTAAAAGTTGAACAATAAAAAAAATGTTAAACTACGTTATGACTTGATTCCTATCCATTATAAGGGTACACAGGCATATTAAAGAAACTTTAAGTTCAGTCTATTTAATATTATCAAAAAAGTTGGGGCACCACAACCACCTACATGTGGCTCTACAAAATTGATCATCCCCAATGAATAATGAAACTCCAAATTGAAGACATTCCTCTCTGTCGGGGGGAACATAACAAATTAGGGGAAAAGCAAAAAATTCAAGACGTTCATGTTGGGGTTGATGCCCTAAAGTCTCGTGTCCTGTAGTTTGTAAACAGTTTGTACGAACGCTTTTGATGTATAATATATGATATTTTACTTCACTTCTTGATTTTGCTTAGTTGAATGTTTTATTTGCTTTACCACAAACCAATCAACCTAAAATCTGGTTGTTTATATGTAACTTAAGCATGTATATGATGACATACAATTGGATCATGTCTTCAGTGATAACCAAAATGGTCTGTCATATTTGGATATAGGAGGGAAACCTTATCCTGGTAACATTACGGATGCGACCCGCTTTGTGGGATGGTCACAACTGTTGTGACTTGTCACAGATGGTCTGATCCTAATCATTCGTATAGGGGACATGCAAGCGAGGGCGTCCTATACAAAGAGTTTGTATAAGACCTGACCACAGAAGAGTGTTAATGTCTCGTTATATAACACCATTCATGACAGAGACTTCACTTCACTAGGATGACCATAGGTAACATGACCTCAATCCTGAGTGAGTTGGGAACTCCTGTCATTGAGGGTAGTCCTTTGATTTACATGGGTGCAAGTGGCCAGGCTGCCAGCTCAAACCTACCACTTTAGAGATTCTTCTGATTTGAGAGTTGAGAACTCATCTACACAAGATGGAATTCATTCCTTCCTCAAAGCAGGGGCAAGTAGATAGATAACTCCCTTAAAGGTTGTTTCAAGGGCTTGAACGATGTGGCACCACACACCTTCTCTTGGCCCGAAAGGTGTTCACACATAGTTGGACTATGTTGTATTGTTCATTCAAGGAGTTAGTGGTACTTAAGGAGTGAGATGTAACTACAAGGGCAAAATGGTATTTTGGCCCAGCTGTACTTACGAGCATCTATGAAGGGTTATCGTACTCATGATTGGTTATATCCAATGGACACAGAAATATATCTACGATAAGAAGAGTTCAGCTGTCGGTCTTTAGTGGATTGCCTGGTAGCTAACGGATGGTGGATCTCGTGGCTAAAGAGTTTAGTCAGTTATTCACGTACCGTTGGAGCTTCAAACCATAGGTCCATAAGGTCCCCTTGGTAGCTGGGATAAAGTTGAGAATCAGTTTTTGGGTTAGTTTGAAATGTTCAAATTGACAAGAGGGAGTTCAATTATATATGATATAATTGAACTAGTTAATTATATATGATATAATTGACTAAATGTATGAGATACACTATTTTGGAGGAAATTGGATATAAATATGATTTATATCAAGTAGAGGAGAAAAGACTATAGTTGATATATGATATTAAAATATAAGTTAAGAATATAATATGTTATATTAATTAATTAATTAATTAGGCGATTATGAGATAATTGGCCGAGTATTTCTCCGAAATCGTGCGAAAGTGGGAAGATCGAATTCAGTTCTTGTAACTGAAGAATAAAATGAAATTTTTTTTTTCATTTTTACAATACACGTAAGAGATGCAAGAAAAATCGCTCACGGTGTGAATTTATACGATCGCTTAGCGTTGAGAGCCTATGCGATAGTGCCCGTCTTCCTAAACGATCGCACACTCGCGCGCTAAATCATCGCCCGTGATTTCCAAATGATCGCTTACGTTTACTACACGATCGCTTAGTGCGCCGAGCAAACCTAAACGATCCTTTACCTTTTGATAGACGATCACTTAGCTAAACCTACACGGTCGTGTCCTTTTTTCTAAATGACAAGCACCCGACTATTCGATAGTCTTCTATTATCTCCCACTTACTTGTCCGTACTACACGATCGTCTTTTCCTCCTTCCCTTTACCAATTCCATCAAAGTCCACCCTTTGGATTTTCACTCTGAGAATACCGAGGGTTTTAAGTGGTGGTGTCGTCCCCGGTTGCTGTTGGTTCATACGCTATCGATCGTGTAGACGACCGTGGTGCTGGTAGGTGATTGTTTGCTAGACGATAAGAAACGTAGAGGAGTTCGCTTCCGTTGGACTGAGTTTGATTGAAGAAAGACTTCAATTGGTACGTTTACTCGGTCTTTTGTATTTTATTTGTTAAAGCATGTCGGTAATTAGTGTTATAATGTGTATCTGTTTCTTAGAATGTATGTGTGGTAATTCTGTCACAATGAAATCGGAAAGATCCACTTCTGCTCACGGGCACTCTTGTTTAAGAGTTCCTTTAGTTCACCCTTATTAAGGCAATGTTATGTAAATTGAAGTCACATGCTACTTTGCATGAGACAATACAAGTTAGATGCTTAGTCAAAAGGTTTTCATTATATTTTTTAAAAAAAAAAAAATCAATCCTTTCATTCCCTAAAATAAGCTTCAAGTGTTCGGCGTCGCTTGCTTCATATTCAACGCGTCGCTTCATCTTCAAGTACAGAGGTTCCACAAAATCAGATTTAGAGGTTTCACTGATGCTTCCTTGAAAGTTCGAAGGCTTCTCTGATGCTTCTATCAAATCAAATTCAAAGACTTTTTTTATGCTTCTTCTAATTCAATTTTGAAGAATTTTTCAATGTTTCATCAAATTTTAGTTCGAAAGATTGATTGATGCTTCATCAAATTCAAGTTTGGAGGATTGGCCTCATATGCGAGATGAAGATCGACCTTCCTGGTTCCGCTTTATCTGCAGGATCAAGTTCAGCCCGCTTGGCTTCGCCTCATCTGAAAGATTAAGGTCTGTCTGGATCCGCTTCATCCACGAGATCAAGTTCGCTCTACTTTGCTCTGTTTCATCTGAAAGATTAAGTCTGGTCTGCCTGACTCTACCACATCTGAAAGATTGAGTCTAGTTTGCCTAAGTTTGCCACATATGCAAGTCCAAGTTCAATTTGGCTGAATTTGTCACATATGCAAGGTCAAGTCCGATACAGCTGGCTTTGCCACATGTCAAGCTTTGTTCAATGGTTGCATTGTTGCATCTTCATCCCAAGTTCGATGGTTACACTGTTGCTTTTTCATCCCCAAGTTCGAGGGTTACATTGCGGTTTATTTATTTCTAAGTTTGATGTTGCGCTACTGCTTCTCCATCTCCAAATTCAATGGTTGCGTTGTTGCCTTTCCATCTTCTTGTTCGATTGTTGCATCGTTGCTTTTTCATCTCCAAGTTTGATGGTTGCGCTACTGCTTCTCTATCTCCAAATTCGATGGTTGGTTGTTGCTTCTCCATCTCCGAGTTTGATGGTTGCACTGCTGCCTTTCAGGGACATCCAATAAAATCGGAACGATACATAGAAGATTAGCATGGCCTCTGTGCAAGGATGACATGCACAAATCGAGAAATGGTCCCAAGTTGGGTTCTACATCATGTTAAAAGGCATTGCATTGCATATCTTAAATTTAAATAATAAAAGTATGTTATGCATTATCGTGTAGGAACTCATGCCTCGAGGTGGTAGAATACGTAGGTTAAGCTCGGTAGTGTGGGCTTGTTACCTCTAGCAGAGGGGCATACTAAAATTAAAAAAGAGGAATTGGGAAGTTTCATGGTTGCATTGTTGCTTCTCCATCTCCAAGTTTAATGGTTATGTTGCTGCTTCTCCATCTCCAAGTTTGATGGATAAACTGCTGCTTCTTCATCTCTAAGCTTGATGGTTGTGATGTTGTTCCTCCATCTCCAAGTTTGATGTTGCACTACTGCCTTTCCATCTTCATGTTCGATGGTTGCATCATTGCTTCTCCATCTTCAAGTTTGATGGTGTTAGAGTAAACATGCATAAAGTGGAAGCTAACAAAATCATTAAGCACTCTAATTACACTTAATTTGAGTTCAAAACATGCTAAAACAATTTTCTCACAAAAGAGGGTTTCTAGAATATATATCTTTGTAGATTTCTTCTCAATCCTTGCTTAACTCCACAAATTTGATCTCCAAATCTCTAGTAGACCATCAAGAGGAAATTCTCTACTATTATCAACCTTGGAATGAGTGGTGGAAACTCATAATTGAGAGCAATTGAGACGGGTTTGAAAGAGTTAGAGTGAAAAACGGATTTTTCACAATTTTTGTCAAAAAAAACTGGTTGCATGAATCTTCAATCTCAAAAACTGAACCTTTCTACCAGTTGATACATGCAAGCACTAAGTTAATTAGCTACTTGACACTTCAATTAGCACTTAGATAGTGTGCAAGGTGTTAAAAAGTGGTTGATCCACTCAAAATCTCATTTTTGGATAAATCCATTTACATTTCCATTTTTCAATTTAAATTAATTTAATTTTAAAATAATTTAAATCTTTAATTCATATTCCATAAATTGAATTTAAAAAAGAAAATTTGATTTAATTTACAAATTTAATTAATTTAATATCAAATATTAAATTAATAAAACACCCAATTTAAACATGAATCACTATTCATGTAATCAATATTTAAATATTTTAAACTCCTCAATTACATTTAATTTCGATAAATTTAAATGTTAATTATGTCGATATAATTATCCAAACCCTAAATTAGAAATTGAACATTTCAAATTTCAAACCCTAATTTCGAATTTGAACACTTCAAATTCGCTCAATATTCTAATACAAGGTGTAATGTTTTACGAGCTAGTAGAGAGACCTTATGGACCTACAGATAATGAGCTCCAAAGATTTGAGATTAATCAGTTAAACTCTTTAACCCGAATTAATCAATATTCATTAACCATCGAGACATATCACTATAGCTCGATAGTTGCACTCTCCTCACTGTATTATATATTTCAGTTTACTTGATTTACCCATGATCACTAAGTTGATCATTCGCAGGTCGTTCGTATTTACAGTAGGTCAAAATTACAGTTTTAACCCTATAAATACATCTTGCTCCTTATGCTCCCACTGATCCTGTATTGAACAAATTGATTAAAGTCCAACTAATAAACTATGTCCCTCTCAGCCATGAGAGGGTGGGGCCCCTTTGTTGAAGACCAGAAATCAGTACTTTAAAGGAATAATCTATCTGTTAATCCTAAAACGGGTAGGAGTGAATTCCATCTTGCAAGACTATGTCCCCAGCTATCTATCCGGTCTTATCCCTAAAATAGGAGGCTTGTTGAGCAGTGTTTTGAACTACTACACCTATCCAGATCAAAGAATAATTCCGAATAAACAAGAATTCATAGTTAGCTCAGAATTAAGATTGAGTTACCCTAGATCATTGAATTGAAATAGTCAGTTTTAATAGTAAAGGGTCGTTATAAAGAAAAAGTGACTATTTCTTGGTCCGGTCTTATGCAAAACTCTTTTGCATAGAATGCCCCACTCGCATGTCTCCATATGAACGATTTCGAGATCACATCATTTGTAACAGTATACAAAGTAGGCCGCATTCACAGTGTCTCCAGGATGAAGTACCCAATCTCATCCATATACTTATAGACCTTTTTAGCATTTCAATTTTAAATGAAAGATTTGGGAGATGCTCAATATGTTCGTTTCATAATCTCAACTTCTTGAGGTGTCTTAGGACACTGTTTCTTAGACATATGAATTCCAGGCCTGAAAGGTAACAGACCTCTTTTAGAATTTTGCATTTTATATTTAGACAACATCTTGTCTATATAAGATGTCCGAGACAAGACTAGCGTTCTTTTCTTGCGATTTCAAACTATTTCGATTCCAAGAACAGATGGAGCATCTCCCAAATCTTTCATTTGAAATTGTAATGCTAGCCATCTCTTAACATCGACAAGGAATCCTATCTCATTTCCAATTAGTAGGATATCATCAACATATAACACCAGGAAAGCTACAGTCTTGTCGGCAATTTTCTTATAAATGCAAGGTTTGTGAACGTTTTGTTTAAAGCCATAAGATTTGATCGTAATTTCAAATCTTATATTTCAGGATCAAGATGCTTGTTTCAATCCATAAATGGATCGTTTAAGTTTCCAAACCTTTTGCTCTTGACCCTATTCAATGAACCCCTCTGCTTGATACATATAGATATGCTCTTTAAGATAACCATTCAGAAAAGGTCGTTTTGAAATCTTGCATGTTTCATAATCATAAAGGACAGTAATGGATAAGAGTAATCTAATTGACTTAATCATGGAAACCGGAAAGAAGGTTTCTTCATAGTCCACCCCTTATTTTTGGGTAAACCTTTTTGTCAAGAGTCGAGCTTTGTAGGTCTTCAGCTTGCCAACTTGGTCTCGTTTCCTCTTGCAAGTTCATTTACAACCAATAGATTTTATTCCATTTTCGAGCTAGTAGGGGGACTTTGTGGACCTATAGATCATGGGCTCCAACGATTCGAGATTAATTGGCTAAATCATTAGACCGATCTAACCCCCATTCGTTAACTAATGGGTCATTCCACTAAAGCCCATAGTTGAACTCCCCTCACTGTAGATATGTTATGTCCACTCGATATAACTATGATTAGTAAGTTAACCCTCACAGGTTGTTCATAATAACGGCTAGGTCAAATCTCTATTTTACCCTCGAAACTACCTCTTGTTCCTTAACTCTCCACTGATCCCCTAATGAACAAATGTTTTGTGATCCAATCAACAAAACCAAGTCCCTCTCATGCCAAATGAGAGGGCAGGATGAGAGGGCGGGATCCCTTGTTCAAGACCCAGAATCAGCACTTAAGGGAACAACCTCTCTACTATCCTTAAAGCGGGTAGGAGTGAATTCCCTCTTGCACTCTATGTCCCCAGCTATCTATCCGGTCTTACCCTTGAAATGGGAGTCTTATTGAGCTAGTGTTGTTGGGTCAACTCTCACCTATACAAATCTAAGGGTAATCCTGAACAAACAAGAGTTCATAATTAGCTCAGGATTAAGGTCAAGTTACCTAGGTCATCGCTTTGAAATAGTTAGTCTTAAATAGTAAACAGCGTTATAAAGTAAGAGTGACTCATTTTGTGGTCCGATCTTGTACAAACCCTTTTGCACAAGGACACCCCCACTTCTCACATGAATGAATTAGGATCACTTCGTTTGTAGCACTTTATAACTCCGTGTAATAACTACAGAGCAAGTTGCATCCAATAGTGTTACCAGAATAAGGTACCCAACCTTATCCATATACTATAGATCATTTTCACTATTTACTCGAACCTGATCCACCTTTATGTCTCCACATAAGGTTCAAGTACTCATCCAATGGTCAAGGGACTTTTAGGTTTATTGGATTTCCATTCAAGCAATAGATCTATTCAATAACACCTTTATTGAATTTTCAGAATAAGTTCCATTGTTTATATACCACGAGTTTTAGGACATAAAACCCAACAAACTTCCATTTGAACTAAAAATCCAGTGGTAACTTATATATTCGATATATAAGACTGAGTTTTTGAGTTTTATAGAGAAATACAATAAACTAGGGCATCCCATACCCATTTTTCACCATTCGGTATCTCTATACCTGATATTTCTCCCATTTTCCCTAGGTTATCTGGTATTCCTAGTCCTACTAGGTAATTCTTAACCACTTTAGCCGAGAGAATCGTTGTAAACATTGATTAGTATACAATGGACTTTTGACAAAACTATATGAGGATTGCATCTTAATCTCAATATGGCCAGGAAGCACACTTTCCTCCCACTACATTGAGGTACTCTCAACTCTTTGAGTAAGATGCATCTGACCTGTCTCAACAACTCTTTGTTAACAGTCAAGTCTAGTAATCTTTAAACTTTCTATACTTTGATCTAGCCATTTTAAATATCTGAATATATTCAAATGGCATTTAACAATTTTATTCTTAATAGATGTTGCTTGAACAAACATAATTTTTTAAAGTGAACATTTCATTTATCACAAAAATATTTACAATTTGTTCTTTACAAGATTTACAAAACAAGTAAAATAAAGTAGCAACTTCTCCCACTGGATGAGCTGAACAAATGGTCCTAGGGTCCAGTTAGCCCGGTTACCTTTCTCTGCTCTCTTCTTGGCAAGATACTGAGGGCAGTGTCTCCTCCAGTGCCCTTTTTCGTTGCAGTGGAAACATTTCCCTTTATCTGCAGCGTTATCCTTGCCTTTCTTTCCAATAGGCTTCTTCTTCCCTTTCCCTTTTTCCTTTCTTCACAGGAATACTCTTATTCTTCAAAGAAGAGGACACTTCAAGCTTGGAGGACATTCCTCTTTTCTCGACAGTTGTAACATTTACTTCTAACACCAGACCTTTTGTTCTCAACATTGTCTGGTAAGCCTGTAGCTCATTCATCAGAGTAGTCAAGTTGTATTCAATTTTATTCATTAATGAATTCAAAATTGCAGAAAACTCTTCAGAAGAGATTCTAAAATAAAATCAACTTGACTTCTCTTATCCATGACAGCACTGTTTACTTCTGCCACATTAAAGTAGACCATCATGTCTAGGACATGTTACCGAACATTGGTCCCACCTTTCATGCGACTGTTGTAAACGTACTTGATGGCATCATGCCTCAGGGTGAAGGAAAGTTGTCCTAATATCCCTCGCGGAGATTCCATAATCTCTTTGGTAGTACTCATATCCTCATGCCAACACATCAGATAAGCTGACAAGGATATAAGCACAGGTTATATCATTAGCCCTGACCCATCTATCATATACATCCCGAACATTTCAGTTTGTGTTAGAGCTAGGAATGGGAGGACAATCCTCTGTTAAGACAAACTGCAAATCGTCTATCACAAGTATCGTGTTCAAATTTGATTTCGAATTCACATAATTATCCCTAACAAGTTTATCCGATGCCAACACTTATATTATTGAACTCGTCATTCTGAAATTTAAATCCAATCAAGTTTTAGAAATTTTAATAATGTATCCGAGATTATTCTTTTGCAACGATACTAAATACTATCTCAAGAATAACTCATATTCCGATAGTCATTTAGGTACCGCTTTTGGTCAAACATTATTAACACTTAATGATTCTGTAATTGTAGGCCCGCCATTTTTGGATTTTACTGAACGGTATGAGTATGCCTCCGAAATAGAAGATAATACCAAGACAGAACTATAAACCCCTATTCATTTAACTAAAGCCTGGGTTGTTCCGAATCCTATGTTACAACCCTCCGTAGGGATAGCCGGCGTTAAACNGACTTAAGAAATCTTATCCATCTCTGGAGCTTGAGTTGTTCCGAATCCTATGTTACAACCCTCCGGGGGGATAGCCGTCGTTAAACGACTAGCAAAGGACCGCTTAAAGCTAACCAGCAGGTGCAACATAGGAATCTCACGGTCCAGACTAATGAAGGAGACCGCAGGATATGTTGACACATTTCTTTCACCCATTTACTATGAACTACTTCTTCCGTTCACCTTGATATTGACTCATACGAAACACTTTCCGTAGGGAGGTCACTTCCAGGGTGACACAAAGCATCATATGAATCTCACGGTGTGAACTATGTGGAGACATGGCAGTTGAAATCGTACACTGGATTTCTGTTCGAACAACTTCCCCTTATTCACTAGAGTCTAAATTTAAGCTAAAAAATACTCTCCGTAGGGAGGTCACTTCCAGGTGACACGAAGTACCGCTTAAATCCAGACTATGAACTCTTATGGACGCGAGAGCTAAGAATAACATATCGTGTATGTCATTAATTTCTCGCTGAATTTTTCTACTAACTCTATCATATAGAAGTTATTGACTACCATTGAAATGTTCTAATTTTTTGGTATAATAATACTTAGGTTCTTTTTCCGATTAATAAAAATAACCCTAAGTCTATGTGGTTTATCCAAGTATAACATTTATAAAAAGACTTAAACCTACGATGTCTAGGTGATAAACGCTTTTATTACCTCAAATCGCTCACGGATACTCATAAAACTGGTTACCAACACTCAATTATTTGGCTACAATCCCCAGGTAGGAGGTGTTCTGTAGACCTTCAACTTAAATACCCCCAACCTTCGACAGGATTATATACCGGTTGAGTTTGTAACCCTAGTTTTACAAGTTTTAACGGCCTATTTTAACTAATTAAAACAAGTGATTAACCTACGTGAGCATGCAGCTGTTCTTCGTTATGGATTTTAAATGTCTACCTAATTTTATAACAGCTTATAAAACTATAGAAATACTAAACATCCACAACATACAGGCATTCAATATCTAATATAACACTTATATTAAACACAAGAAACCCTAACATACATACTATATATTATAACAAATTATAACATACTTTCAATGCATGTTACATGCTTCCTATGGTGGGATTTTAAATCTAAATAGCATACTATATGCATATACAAGATTTATTTAATTATAACATACATCCAATACATAAATAATTAAACACAGAGTGATATGGTTTTAGTTTTGGAAAAAACAACCAAACAAAAGCCTAACTATTACAAAAACAGATTCAACACTGCTTTAACCGTTCCAAAACCGCTTGAACTAGACCTGAACCGTCTGAACCGGACCAGTAGAGTCTAAACTGGACCAGCCATAAACTATTTGAAGCTGAATCGGACCAAACCTCAAGAGAACCGATCGAATCGGCTGCTCTTGCTCTCGCTCAAAATCTCGATACGGCTGATCATTTAGCAATGATGACCATTGTCATGCGTTTGCCTGATCGTGTAGCAACCAACGCCTATCGCTTCACAAAGCTACACGATCGTGTAGTGTTTCCTTTTATCGCATAGTGTCATCGCCTAGTGCTGAAGGACGTTACACGATCGTCCAACACTATTATATAGCTTCATCGTTTAGCACGGAAAATTTATTACACGATCGTTTAACTCCCATCGTTTAGCACCGCATCTTGATCATTTAGCGTGCGCTCAAGGTAAGCGATCACCTAGTGCTATCGCATAGCTCTCGACGCATCGCCCAACTGCCACTTATATGTAAACGATCGCTTAGTGCTATCGCATAGCAACTCAATGCATCGCTTAGCTCCCGATCAAAGGTAAGCGATCGAACTGTCTCTTATACACATCTAGATGTGTATAAGAGACAAGCGCTATCGTCTAGCACCGCATCTTGATCATTTAGCGTGCGCTCAAGGTAAGCGATCACCTAGTGCTATCGCATAGCTCTCGACGCATCGCCCAACTGCCACTTATATGTAAACGATCGCTTAGTGCTATCGCATAGCAACTCAATGCATCGCTTAGCTCCCGATCAAAGGTAAACGATCGTGGTAAGCGATCACTCAGCGCCATTGTATAGCTCTTCACCGCATTGCTTGGCTCCCACCCAATGCTACACGATCGTGTAGTGCCATCATATAGCAGTACAACGCATTGCTTAGCTCTTCACCTCCATCTCATCGAAGTATTTTAATCTTTTTACCTAATAGGTTCTCAATCTCTGCCTTATACTCCTTGAACTATTCAAGAGCTTCGAACTTATAATGCATTAGGTAAATATAGTCATATCTAGAATAATCAACAATAAAATTGATGAAATATTCAGATCCTCCTCGTGCTTTAACATTTATCGGATCACGAAGGTCTGAATGTACAAGCTCAATGTTGGGAATGGCCTAAACTCGCAGTTCGTAAATGTTGTTAATATATTCTATTTATCAATAAAAATGTTGTTGAGTTTTTTATTCAATAAATTACTATTGATATTGCATCCTTCTATGAAAATCCAATAAACAAATTCATGACTATAACATGAATACTTTAACTTTATGTGGTGACATAAAAATGGATCAAGTTTTAGTGTGTAGCCAAAATGGTCTATAAGTATACGGATGAGATTGGGTACCTCATCCTCGTGACACTATTGGATGTGGCCCATTTTGTATAATGATACAAATGATGTGATCCAAAAAGTCATTCATGTAGAGATATGTGAGTGAGGTCATTTTGTGCAATGAGTTTGCATAAGACCGGACCTCGAAATAGTCACTTTTCTTTATAACAACCGTTTACTGTTAAAACTAACTATCTCAAACTCAATGACCTTGGCTAACTTGATCTTAATCCTGAGCTAACTATGAACTTTTGTTTACTCGGGATTTTCCTTTGATCTGCATAGGTGAGAGTAGTCCAACAGCACTATTCAATAAGCCTCCTATTTTGGGGATAAGATTGGATAGATAGCTGGGGAAAGCTTTGCAATATGGAATTCGCTCCTACCCGATATAGGGTTAGCAAATGGGTTGTTCTCTTAAGCGCTGATGCCTTGTTTTAAACAACAGGGCCATACCCTCTCATGGAAGAGAGGGTTATGATTTATAAGTTGGACTATAAATCAATTATTCAATGGAGGATCAATGGGAGCTTAAGAAGCAAGATGTATTTACAAGGGTAAAACGATAATTTTTGACCCAACTGTAAATACGAACGACCTGTGAAGGATTGACTAACCGATTATGGTTCAAATGGACAGAAATATATCTACAATGAGAAAAGTGCAACTGTCAAGCTATAGTGAAATGTCTTGGTATTTAACGAATAGTGATTAATTCAGTTTAAAGAGTTTAACCAATTAATTACAAGTCATTGGAGCTCATGATCTGTAGGTCTATAAGGTCCCTCTACTACCTCGTAATTTGGATTAGTAAATTGAGTAATCTTGATAAGATTTGAAATTAGGGTTTAGAATTTGAAATGTTCAAATTCAATTACGGTTTCTATTTATTGTATTTGATACAATTAAAATGTTTAATTTTATCGAAATTAAATGAAATTGGAGAAATGATTAATGTTTAAAATATGATTTAAATAGTAATTGTATAATATTAATTTCATTATGATGGAATTGTTTTTTTTATTAATTTAATATTAGATATTAAATTAACAAAATTAACTAAAAGGTTTAATTAATTAGTTTTATTTAACAATTAATTAATTGAATAAATTTTTATAAAACTAATAAATCAAATTAAATAAGTTTAATTTAGAAAATCTTTTTTTGGAAAATCTTTTTTGAAAATTCATTTTGAAAATCAAAATCAAAGTGGAGATTTCCAAAAGTTGGAAATCTCCACTATGATTTAAATCACCTTATTCACTCGACTCCATTTTCTCCATGAAGTAGGAGCTGGCCTTCATGCAAGCCATGAATTTGCGTGGTAAAAGCTCTATAAATTGAAGTGTTGAGCTGAATAATGGATTCATGCTCACAAGAACTTCTTGAAGAACTCTGCAGAAACCTCCAAACCCTCTTCATATCTTATATACATCTAGCTCAATTTAGTGTTTCCACCACACAATCCTTGCAAGAGAATAGTAGAGAAGATATTCGTGGTGGTCTACTTGAAGATTGAAGCTCTTTCACGTGGAACTCAGTTGGACTTGAAGAGGATTCTTCAAATGTATTGTGTTCAACAAACCCTCTTCTCTAAAAGTTACTTTGAAGCATGTTTTAAACTCAAATTAAGTATGAGTAGAGTGCTTATTGATTATTTTTTCCTTCGTAGCACGTTAATATACTCTAACGCTCTAAGGGTTCTTTGGCTCTTAGACCTTTTCATGTAAAAGTCTTTTGGCCATTTTACCCTCAAGACATGACTCACACGGAAGTAAAGAGTTATCTTCTAACTAATTTGGGAGTCCATTCTTAACCAATCTCCTAATCCTATTGAGATTTATGTATCCAGGTCTTAAGTATCAAAGATAGACATTAGGAGAAATTTTTCGTTTTTTATTTTGAGTTTCAGCTATTTTAAACATTTCTATATTTAAAATAGATTTCGCCTCAGTTAGTTTTTACACATACAAGTTATTTTCAAGTTTAGCTTAACATAATTGAACATCTCTTGAACTAATAAACACTTCATTGACTTCAAAAGTAATTTTATGCATATGTTCTAATAAACAAGAGATTGATATTAAGCTCCTCCTCATATCAGGTACATAATAAACATATTCTAGAAAAATGTATACATCTACCAAAAAAAAAAAAAAAATCAAATGTCTCACTGCATTGGCTAAGACGACCTCTCCTATTCCCACTTTGAAAGTCATCTCTCCCTCTGCTAGTTGTTTCTAGGAACTAGTTTCTTGAATGAAAGTGTAAATATGGCTAACGGCGTCCGAATCTAATATCCAAGTCAAATTAGAATTCTCCACTAAACATGCAACAACAAGTAGATCGTATTTACTTTGTTTCGCTTTTCAGTTTTCCTCTCAGCAAGGTATTCTGGGCAATTTCTTCTCCACTGCCCATCTTTATTGCAATGGTAACATTTACCTTTAGCAACTTTGGCCTTGCTCTTCTTTGCAGGAGCTTTTTTTCCCCCTTTCCCTTCTTCTTTATCTAGATACTCTTATCCTTAGAAGTTGAAGGTTCAGACTTTGTTCCAATGGATTTAGTCCTAGAGGGAAATCCTTTCTAGAATTTATTAAGGGTTACAACATTTGCTTCCCCTTTCTGTCCCTTATTTTTCATCAAAGACTGAGAAGTCTGAAGCTCATTAAGAAGAGTAGTAAGATTATATTCTATTTTTTTTATCATTGCATTTGTTCTAAACTATAGGAAACTCTTCAAAAGAGATTCCATGATAAAACTGGCTTGACTCTTTTCATCAATGACAACCCCGTTTGCCTCCACAATATTGAAGTGGGCCATCATGTCTAGGACATGTTCTCTAACAGAGGTCTCTTCCTTCATACGGGAATTGTAAACGTATTTGAAAGCATCATGTCTAATGGATGTAGACAGTTGTCCAAACATCGCTTGCAATGAATCCATGATTGCCTTAGCATTGACCATACTCTCGTGCTTCTTAGTCAAAACATCCGATATGTTTGCTAAGATATAGGCTCGACCTTTATCATTTGCCCTAACCCATTTATCATATGCATCCTCAACGTTTCAATTTGCAGTCGAGTTGGGAACTGAAGGACATTCCTCCGTTAAAACAAACCTCAAATCATCTATTACTAGTATTGATATTTGATTTCCAGGTTCAATAACCATAGCAATTAAATTTATCGAGAGCTAAAAGTTAAATGATAGAGTTCGACATTTTGAAAATATAAACAAATTCTATTAGTAAACTACTTTTTAAATCCAATTTAATATTTAGCAAAAGTAATAATGTATTCATATCTCATTATTAATTGCGACGATACTGTAGTGAGTCAGAATAGATGTTACTAAGGGGTAGTCAAATACTCCTTCACTGAAGTAGGACATTCTTGACTAAATACTAATGCCAGAACAACTCTTTATTCCTATAATCATCTAGCTATTGTTTTCAGTCAAGAACTTACTAACACTTAATAACTCTTGTAAGTGTGATCTTCCATTTTTGGATTTCAGAAAACGGTATCAACAAGCTCTTGAATTGAAAGATAATGTTGAATATAGAACTAAAAAACCCTATTCATTTTTTAAGTTTGCAGTGTTTCGATCCCTATGTTATAACCCTTCGAATGGGTGGTTGCCTAAAAAATGACACGCGGGTGGAACATAGGAATCTCACAACCTAATGGAAAAAACTGCAGGATATGTTAACACACTTCCTTCACCCACTTACTATGAACTACTTCCCCTATTCACCTTGTTATTGACCCATGCAAACACTTTCTAAATGGAGCAGTCGCAGTAAAAGCGACACGAAACCGAGCATTGATCTCACGGTGTGAACTCTTAGGGACATAGGAGCTAAAAATAATATATTGTATATATTATTAATCTTCCACTAAAATGTTCTATATGTTCGGATTAATATTTACTTAGGTATATTCCATCTAATAAATAAAACCTAAGTCTAGGTGTTTATCAAAGTATAACGTTTATATTTGGATTTAACCTACGATGTCTAAGTGATAAATCATTTTATTACCTCACGTCGCTTATGCCTCATAAAACTGGGTTAACAACACTCAAGAACTGGCTAAAATCCCTAGGTGGAAGGTGTTCCATAAAGCATCAACTTAAATACCTTCAGTCTTAGACAAGATTTAGCCCTGGTGAGTTTGTAACCGATGTTTTACAAGATAATGACCTATGTTAACTAATTCAAACAAGTATTTATTTGTTAACTCTAGGTGATCATGCATTTATCTTTATTATAGATTTTAAATGTTTAATTCATTTTATAATTTTTTATAAAAGATAGACATGCTTCCAATCCATAACATTCATCCAGCATTTCATACTTTAATATAACCATTTATATTAAACACATGAAATCCTAACACATGCATACTATATAACTAATCATAACATACTTTTGATGCATGTTACATACTTCTATGGTGGAAATTTAAAGCTACATGACTTATATTATGCACATACAAGATTTAATTTAATTATAACATATATTCCATACTGTATAACTAATTAAACACACACTGACATGGACCAGTTTGGCATCTTGAGCAAGTAAAATCACAAATTATTACAAGAATAATTAAAAACAGGCTCTTGAACTACCCAAACTGGCCTGAACCACGAACAGCCCAAATTGCCACGAATTGTGCGCACCTCATCTGGACCGACTGAAGAACAACATTGCAACATTGTTCATGTAGCTTGCTTCATTTCTTCTTTGATTACATCCTAATTTCAACTCTAATGACTCTAATAAATTTATAAACTCTTAATCACACATTACGGCTCATAAATAAGGAGTCAATTACAACATAATTAAAGAGAAATCTAATGCCAGAATTATAATATATCCATAATAGCACCCATTTCATACATATTATGAAAATCACCCACCAAACGAAAATTAATGTGAAATGAATGCTTAAAACATGCTCTAATACCAATTAATAGAGTTGAATGAATACCACGCCGAGCTTCTGCCCGCTCGTCACTCTTAGTACTGCTAAGGCTCAGGGAGCGGAAAGGCAGAAGGTACATCATGTAATCAAAAAAGTTGATCTTATTGAGAAATTGATGTCTTACTCTATTACTTTTAGGGAACACAACAAGAGAAAAGTAGCCTGACAAAAAGTTCGGTCCGAATCGAGTGCCCCATTTAGCTCGTCTCAAGTTGTGGTATAGACGGAGTTTCCTGCCTCCCGTCACCGGGCTGGCTTTTTGGGAAGCCGGTTCCCACCGTGCTCACGGCCTTGAATCGCTCAGACCAGACCAAGAACCGGTCCAAATGAACCCAAACAGCTTGAATCAGAGAACCCACGAATGGAGTTGAACCAGTAGACTACGAACTATGCGCGAATCGAAGTTATACCGTGGGTCTATTGTCTATCGATGTCCTGCCCCACCTCTCTTTAGCGCTTGAGTTAGTTGATAGAGTTGAAATTTAACATGTGGACGTGAGTGGGATCTTAAGCACTCTAATTCCATTAATGTTAGAGATTAGGCATGCAAGTTTATAAAAGAAAATTTTAGGGTTTCAAGAGAATACCTTTGAAGAACTCATCTTCTCTTCAACAAGTTATAGACTACTACAAGAGTCTTCCTCACTATCCTCTAACCTTAAGTTGAATTTTGGGATCCAAAATGAGAGTAATTTGAAGGGAAACGTGGAAAGTCGGAAGAGTTTTTGCATAAATAATGAAGAACCTTTCTTCATCAAATTGGCAAAATTGGTTTTGCATGAATGATGAAGAACTTTCTTTATCAAATTGACAGAGTACCTCAATCAATTCTCAGTCTATTTTTATTCCATATATTTTAAGAAACACATGCAATTATATTGCCTAATGGGTTGACACCAAGATCTCAAGAAATTAGTAGAATGAGGTGGTGTCTAAAGTGAAAAATTTCCACTCAGACCAAATTTCTTTTTTAAATAAATAGAATTTCAAAAATTCATATTTAAAAAAAGAAATTCTAATTTGAAATAAAATTAATTTTAAATAATTAATTAATTAAAATAATTAATATAATATTAAAATCATGAAATCACTAATTCCTAATATAAATCCCTATCATTATATATATATATATAAATATTAAATCATATTTAAATATTTTCAACACTCCAATTTTGTTTAATTCCTTAACTATCAAATATTAAATTATAAATCACCAATTTCCTAATATGAATCCTTATTCATTATATATGTTGGATTTTATGTCCTCAAAACTCGTTAGTTGTAAATGGATAAACATATTCTGTTTGTTTTTCGATAAAATTGTTATTAATTGTAATCTATGAATCCAAAAACTAAGGTCCTTGAGGCTATTTAATGTAGTTTGAACTTTATGTTGTTGACATTACAATTGTGGGATAGTTTTAAATAATAGCCAAAATTGTCATATAGTATGATGAACAAGTGGACGCTTATTTTGGGGACATATGGATGCGGCCATTTTGTAGTTAGTACAAATGATGTGATCCTAAACCATTCATGTGGAGACATGAAAGTGGGGGCATCCTATGTAAAGAGTTTACATAAGACTGAACCATGAAATAGTCACTTTTTACGTTATAAACACCGTTTTATAACTGACTATTTCATTAATTGATGACCTAGGTAACTTAATCTTAATCCTGAGCTAACTATGAACTTTTGTTCACTTGGAATTATCCTTAGATCTGCATAGGTGAGGGCAGCTCATTATCGTTGGCCCAATAAGCCTCCCATTTCCGAGGTAATATCAGGTGGATAGCTGAAAACATAGGGTGCAAGATGGAATTCACTCCTACCCGTTATAGGGATAGTAGATAAGTTGTTCCCTTTAGTACTGAATCCAGGTCTTGAACAAGAAGCTCCACCCTCTCCTTGGCCCGAGAGGGGTTCGGTTTATAGGTTGGATTTTAAACCAATTGTTCATTAGAGAATCAATGGAACTTAAGGAATAAGATGTGGTCTCGGGAGTAAAACAGTTTTTATGACCCAGCCGAGATTACGAACAACCTATGAAGGATTAGCTTACTAATCATGGTTATATCATATGGACATAAATATATCTATAGTGAGGGGAGTGCAACTACGGGACTATAATGGAATGACCCGTGAGTTAACGAATGTTGATTAGCTCCATCTAAAGAGTTTAGCCAGCTAATCTCGGATCGTTGGAGCCCATGACCTATAGGTTCATTAGGTTCCCCTACTAGTTCATATGGAATAAACTTAGAAGAATATGATAGAATAATTTGAATTGTTTGAATTAGGTGAAAAGAGAGAAACCGACAAGTATATGTGATATAGTGGTCGGTTTTTCAGTTTAGAGATACAGCTTTAAAATTTAAATGTGATTTAAATATCAAGAACATGAATACGTTCATATTCGAAAGCTCGGAAATAATGGAAATGGTCAAAGATGTAAAAAGTCAAAGAGTTGACTTTTGACCTTGAAAAGTCAAACTTTGACTGACCTTATATTCAAATGTGATTTGAATTTCGAGAAAATGAATGCGGATTCATGCTCGGGAGGTCAAAATCAGTCAACATGAAAAAATCATAAAAAGTCAAAATGTTGATTTTTCGGTCAAAGTTTGACTTTGACAAAATGACTATTTTGCCCTTTGACTAAAGTTAGTGGGAAAATCCAAACTTTTGTTAGATAATTTCACTAACAAAATAGTGGGCTAGGTGTTGGCTTATAGTGGAGACATCAAAGCCACTTAGATAGTGGATTTTGAAGTATTGAGTTTTTATGAATTTGTTTCATGCAAATGTTACATGACTTTTTTCTATAAATTTGGGCTTTCAAATTGGATGAAAAAAACTTTTGACATTTTGCCAAATTTAGTTTTCAAAATAGGGCTAAAAAAAACCCAAACCCAAACCCAAATCCTTCTTCTATTTTCATCTCTTTCTCTCTCTCAGGTTCTTCATCCATCGGGTCCCACAACCCAATTCTGAGTCTAGAGGATAGTAGGTCAGCTCTAGTGGTGGTCCGGAAGAGTTCGGATCGAGATTTAGCGAGGAAAAGCATTTTTCAGGAGCTACAAAGATTGTATTCTATCCCTATTAATTTACTGTTTTTCCTTCATTTGCATGCTAATTTCCTTTTAATTAAAAGCAATTAGAGTGTAATTAGATCCTTATTCCGCTGCGTATGTCTCGCGTTCCATCAATATATAATATTTAAATTTTATTTAAATATTTTCCAAAACTCCAATTTCGTTTAATTTGATAAGTAAACGTTTAATTATATCGTACATAATTATTAATTCTCTTAAATCGAAATTGAACGTTTCAAATTCTCTCATCACACTATTCTAAGGTTTAGTCCATTTATGAGCTAGTAGGGGGACCTAATGAACCTACAGATCATGAGTTTCAATGATTCGAGATAAATCGGCTAAACTCTTTTAACCAAATTAACCAACATTCATTAACTACTGGGACACTCCACTAATGCCTAGTAGCAGCAGTCTCCTCACTGTAGATATATTTCTATCCACTTGATTTAACCATGATCAACACTTTAATCTTTCACAAGTTCTTCGTATTTACAGTTGGGTTAAAATTACCGTTTTATCCTTGTAATACATCTTGCTCCTTAAATCTCCACAGATCCACTAATGAACAATTGGTTTATGGTCCTACCACTATACCAAGTGCCTCTTAGTCATGGAGAGGGTGAGGCCCCTTGCTCAAGATTAAGAGTCAGTACTTAAGAGAGCAACCTATCTACTAAACCTGAAATCGGGTAGGAGTGAATTTCATCTTGCATGACTATGTCCCTAACTATCTACCCCTTGCTTAAGACTAGAAGTCAGTACTTAAGGAAACAACCCTATCTTTACTTATAAACCTTTTGGCTATATACTCAAGCTTGATCCTCTTTTATGTCTCCATATAAAGTTCAAGTATTTATGTTATAGCTAGAGGTTCGTTAGTTTATTGGATTTAGGCTTTTACAAGTGCGATTTACATACATATTCAATAACAACTTTACTGAATAAACCTCAATAATATTTTTATTGAAAATAGAATAAGTTTAATGTTCACAAACTGCGAGTTTTTGGACATACAACCCAACAGTAAGGACACGATGTAGCTGGCATGACTGGACGTCGCTCAAGGGGCCAAGCATCAAACTCAATGTTTTGGTCATATAGGCATTTTGTTCCACTACACTAATATTTTATGGATCCTAGTGTTTTGTAGAAGGAACCTTTTGTAAAGTTTTTACAACTTAATAAAAGTTTTAATGTGTTCCTTTAAGTTTTTTTTTTTTTTTACCAAAACTCATCTCATGATAGAAAAGTTTAGTTATGCATGTCGTAGTGGTCGGACCTTGTTATGTAAAGGTCAAGGCATTACAAGATAAACAAAGAAGAAAAGAACATCTAAGTTAAATGGTTCGACCAAAACCAGGTCTATGCCTACTTTAATCATTATTATTCACATGTCATCAACTAAAATGGTGCATTCATCAAGTTGTGCATATAACATAATCGGTTAAAAGATCATAGATTCTCACATGATTAAATATCAGCAACATCTAACTCAACAAGACTAAAACACTTAGGGAAAAAAAATAGTAATAACTAAGCAAAGAATGATTGAACCACAAAAAATAACCCAAAGTTCGGTTTATCTCAACATAATCAAGTAGCAACACTCAAGGTAAATTACATTGAGTTATTTTTATGCATATATAGCCTATCTCTGATAAATATATTAATTATATCGACTCCTTTTACTATTTCATATTTAGGAAATAAAAATAGAACTTGTCAATTGGTGGAATGTAAATGTTGGCAAAGTTTTAACCATTCAATTTGAACCTATGTTTTATGGTTTTGATTCTAAATGGATAAATATAAACCTAAAAAAGAAAAAAACTCTAAATTTAAGAAATTAACACATATAAATATTCATAAAGCTTGAAGTCTTTTCTATCAAATCATTCTAAGTTTTATGTTTTAACCTAAATTTTGTATATTCTTTAACTAACTATGATGGCCATCTCCAAAGGAAGTATGATCATTTTTATTGTCATTCTCTTGGTTTGTACTGAACTGATTGAGACTACAAATGCAACATTTATCGACTATCGAGCATTAGATGAAGATAATATTCGTCGAGGAGGACGTAAACTATTACAACTTGAAATGTATGAAGGACATGATGCCAACAATATGAAAGAGGCTCTGGTTGAATCAATTGCTGCAGGAGATGATCTGATATCATTAGCAAAGGAAGATTTGAGGACAAGGAAAATGTTGTAATGGATATTTAAAAATGAAATATTCTAAAATATAGTGGGAAAAAAATGTTGTTATTATAAATATTATGATAATAGATGCATGTTCATACTTAGTGTCCATTGACCACGTGTCATGCCCTCATTTCTATAACTGTTGTTCATGTGTCTCAACATTACACATTATTAGTGTCCATGTAATATACCTCTTACTTATCAAATTGCATTTGGTGAGTTTTGGAATCACACATTGGGCAAAATCTAAAAAGATCGAAAAAAGTGAAGAAATTCATCCTTTTTATTTTATTTACTTTTTATTATTTATTTATTTTGTTATGTTTAATTTATTTTAATATTTATTTATTTTATTATTATATTATATTATATTTATTTTAATATTATATTTTATTGGTATTTGTGTTCCCATTGTATTTCTTAAGTTCACAACACTTGTTAAGGATAATGATTAATAAATCAAATGTTGCAAAAGGTACTTTTCATAAAACTGTGATTGAAAGGAATTATTTATTGATATAATATGCACATTTTCATAAAACTCTGTGTGTATGGGGTTAATTCTAGCTAATTAGAATCTTTAATGATTAGGTAATACTTTTCTTTGTTGTTGATTATTTTGTGCATACCTATCTGATGTATTACCCCTGTAAAATAAACTTGTTTATGATATTAGAGTCGGAAAATTGCTATTTTTAACGTTAAAAAATTTTCATCTTACAAAACTTTTCACCTTACAAAACTAACCTATTTTTTAATACTTTTTCTAACCTCTTACTTACTTTTTGATATTTTAACGGGAGGGTCTCACGTAGTGAAAATACCATTTTGTCTCACATTCAAGTGTCTTTAATTTTATTTGTTTCTAATACAACTTTTCAAATCCAATTTCAATTTTAAACCTTAAACTTCATTTTTCCATTTTGTTTTTTCACCATATTTTTGGCAAGTTTCAACCAATATTTGTGATAGACTTATTGCTATTTAAAAAAAATAATAATTGAAAACAAAATTTTATTTGAATTTCTGGTAAGGATTGAAAAATTTCTGGTAAATAAAAAGTTCTTAAAATTGAAAATTGGGGGAAATCAATAGATTCCAATTCTTATGAAAAATTAATTTAAACTTACCTGAAAAATATTGGAGTTGGAATTGGGTAAAAAAATTAAATTAACTCACGTTTAAGGATGAAAAATAGAATTGGTAAAAAGGAAAAAAGAAGGAAAAATAAAAGCTAAGCTACTCAAAAATTTCCAATAAACTAATTTCCTGGTAATTAAGAAGCTTATTAGAAATTTTGCCAGTAAGCTTGGAAGGGAAATTTTTTTAATTTTTTTTTTTTTTGTTATATATCAATGATGATAGGCATGTAAGTTAATTATGTATAATAGTTGAAAATGTATTATTAAGGGTGTTCAGTAATTCAAAATGCAATTTTAAATATAACATTGATATCGATATTTTCATTGTGTAGGTTGATCTTCTTCTTTTTTTCTTGTATTCCTTCATGTATTTCTTAAAATTATTAACAATGGAAAGTGTATCAATATTTTAATTTTTAAAATAAAGTATAACCTTAAACTAAATAAGTAGTATATCAATGATGTTATTGATATATCAAAAATTGAGTATATTAGACCGTATGGTATACTTGCTACTTAATATATCAATAATATCTATTGATATACTAATTCTGCACACATTTATTTAAGGACAATTTGGACTTTTCCCAAATTTTATTTGGGCTGTGCCAACGTTTTTTGCTAAAACTGCAAAAGAGAAAACATGGAAGACATGCATGCAATTTCCTATTTTCTTTTGGTCAAACCTGCAAGTACCCCTTAAGTTAACCAATTTCAATTACCTAAGCTTCCAACCAATCTCGATTCCAATTTAATTTATGGGAATTCCCGTAAGGAATAGTTTTAAGTTTTTTTCTAATTGTTTTATTCACCAATTTTAGTCTTAACGTGGAGAAAAAAAAATCCCACGAATTTTCCGTAACAATTGAAATTTTACGAAAATTTCTACATTTTTCAATTCTTATGAGAAATTTCAATTCCAATTTTTCTCATAAGTTTAATTTAATTTTTTAATCTTAAATTTACAGGAATTCTTGTAAGGAGATAATATTTTTTAGATTTTAATTTTTTTTATTTATCATTATTAGTTTTGAGTTGAAAAAAAAAAAACTCCCACAAAATTCTGGTAAAAATTGGATTTATTGAATTTTCTTTAATTTTTAAATTTCTCGTAATAAATGTTTTTTACCAGAAATTTCTCAATGCTTGCAAGAAATCTAAATGAATTTTTTTTTTTTAATTTTAAAAATAACAACAAATCTACTACAAACATCTATTGAAGCTTGCCATGGTGAAAAATAAAATAAAAAGATGAAGGTTAAAGTTTAAAATTAAAACTGGATTTGAAAAGTTGTATTAGAAAAATGTAAAACTGAAAACATTGAATGAGGGACAAAATGGTATTTTCACCATGTGGGACGCCCCTCAAAAAATAAGAAAGATATTAGAAAAAGTAGTTTTTGAAAAAGATGTTAGTTTTTTTAACGACTCAACTCTTCAACATTTATTGACAGGACGCTACTACATGCATGCATAGACCTCAAACAAAAATTTAATTCTTTGCTTAAATAAAAATAAAATGACTTCATATGTCAAATAAAATTAATAAATTTTTCACTAAAACAACTTAAAACATTTGTTCGGTGTCCCCCTAAAAACATAAGTTTAAAATTAGAAACATTTAAGAACTTGATAGTTTAACACAAAAAGTTATAGAATTTCAAATACCAAGACTTGTATGAAACATGAAAACATAAAAATATGAGCAGAAGCTTCTGTCTAATCCCAATGGCACGGTTACAGATTTTTCTTGTCATTCATCGGTCTGTCCTTGCTCTTACCTAAAAAACATGTCATAAGAAATGGTGAATATAAAAATACTTAGTAAGTGACCTACTACTGGGTCCACTAGGTGAATTTGTTAGCCTTCCTATCTGAGCACGGGCATACAAACATAACATAGGCATAGACATAAGTAGTGTACTCAAAGGTCCATAAGTCATGGCAGTCATGGTGATCCTAAAGAAACAAAAATCATAGCAGTCATGGTGATCTTGAAGGAGCATAAATCATAGCAATTGTGGTGATCACTATAAGAAATTATGCTTTTGTTGACGGAAAAAAAGCGTCGGAAAAGACCATCGGCAAGGTCGTCGGGAAAGCCTCATGAAGAAAACCTTATCCTAATGCAAAAAAGTTCCTTCATCGAAAAAAATTGATCTCGAAACACTTAAGTTGGAAGAAGATATGTTGACGCCAAAATGGTAGTGTCAGCAAAAGTCATCTTTCCTAACACCAACAATTGGTTTATTGGTGTCGGGATAAATACCCTATGCCAACACCACTTCTTTGGCGTCGGCAAAGGGTCGAATATGTGGGAAAAAAGCCTTTCCCAACATCAGGAGAGGGGTACCCTTCCCGACGCCAATCTAATTTAGCGTGGGGATAGGTTACCTTTTCAAACGCTAATCTAGTTTGACAGTGGGAAAGGTTTCAAAATTTTACATATTTCTGTTGTTTTTCTCGACAACTTAAACTTTTACGTTGAGAATTGTCTTCTTCTTCTTCTTCTTCTTCTTCTTTTTTTTTTACTAAGAGTAAACAACATGCAAACGGAAACAATTAGGATCTAAAGCACTCTAATTACTTTAATTTAATGATTAAGCATGCTTGTTCAAACTGTAAAACAAAGTTTTTAAGACCAAACCTTGATGTAGCTCAAAATTGAAGTTATCCACTGGTTGTATTTGATCACGGACACTTCGTCGACCACCACTAGAGTTTTTCCTGCTATTTTTCAATCTTAGAATGGATTGTAGGATCCAAAATAGTGATGAATTTCAAGGGAAAAAGAGTTTGAGAGAGTTTTGGAGCTTTGATGTTTTAGAAAAAAAATGCAACTTCAAAAGCCAGCACTTCTAACCCAATTTCTAGCAATTTTTTTTCTATTTAAAGAAGAAATCATGCAACGTAAAATGACCTTAAAGTGACAACAAATTGAGGCTTAATTATAGTGGGATTTGAAGTGTTTAAGAGTGGTTTAATTATACTTAGGTCATATTCAGGAAAGCTTGTACACATTATATAAGTGTGTCACATCCACTTCGATGCATCACCTACTCTTCTCACATGGAGAAACAATTCGTCTTTCATCTCTATTCATTTAGTTATCATCTTTTACCCTAATTCATAAACACTTTTTAGATACAAATCATGAGGCGAACAATATTCATTTTTTTTTAATTCAATTGGATATGCAAATGCATGTAGCTTAATGCCAGGCCATGACAAGATAAAAAAAATACACACTTGGTCGAAGGTTGAAGATGCAAAGTTGGTTAAATCGTCAATGCGTTTGGTTGAGAGTGGGTGGCAAGCTGATAATAGAACTTTCAAGTTTGTTTTTTACAACAACTTGAACATACGCTGCATAAGAAAGTTACTAACTATGGCATCGAAGATCAATTATATAGTGAAAGGTTGCCTTCTTAAAAGCATCAGTATACATCAATTAATGAGATGTTGGACAACGCATGTAGCAGCTTCAGTTGGAATGAGGAGTTCAAGTATGTGGACGCAGAGAATGATGTGTTTAATTTATGAGCTCAGGTAAGCTAATACATTATAGTATATTATCACAATTGATATACTTTTTCTAACGTATTATATATCCATTTATAGTCATATCCCAACACGAAAGATATGAGGTACAAACTATTCCCTCACTTTGATGAACTTTCCCTTACTTTTAGGAAGAATAAAGCTACAAGTGAGATGTTAGACTTTTATTGATTAGGCATCTAAATTAGTGGAAAATATGGATGATTCTATGTTGGGATCACCAGATAATGAGCAAGCAGAAGATCAACCGTTTAACATACCGACTATTGACGACATTGATGAGGTTTTCCTTAGACCCAACATACCGACTATTGACGACATTGATGAGGTTTTCCTTAGACCCAACAACGTTTCAAGAGAAAGCAAGCAAAAGAGGAATACATTCCAATCTCAATTTCTCAACATGGTCCGAACTGATGGAATACACAAGCATGCAATGGAAGCAAACAAAATCAATAAGCATTCTAGTTATATTTAATTTGAGTTCTAAAGCATGCATATTTAGGTGGGTTTCAAGTTAAATACCTTTTGTGATGAAATCTTCCAATCCAAGCTGCTCTTCACTCCAATTCAGCTCCAAATCAGTCTGTGAACCACCAAGAGGTCTTCTCCACTATTCTCAGCCTTGAATTTGAGTGATGGAACTCAAATTTGAGTGAATTTGATAAGTAAATTTGTGGGTTTGAAGAGAAAGCGGAAGATGAAGCAGAAACCAACTTTTCAGCTTCAAATCTCCGTCCATTCATCACCAATTCAGCAAATTGGTAGTGTTTTATTACTCAGCTACATGCAAGCAACCTCAATAATGGAATTAACCAGCAGGTCAAATTGGAAAATGAATTTGTGTGTTAAATAATGACGTACATTTCTGCCCGTCATCAAGACTCTATATATGCAATTAATAGATTCAATATCTTTATTGAAGATGTTTTAAATAACATCTTTTATTGATAATAGAATATCTTTAACTTCTACAAACTGCGAGTTTTAGGACATAAAACCCAACAATACTCCTACTTGGACTAAAACTCCAGTGGATCAATATATACAAATATATACAATGTTGAGTTACACCAAGAGAACAAAAAGTATAAATACAATAAACTAGGGCATTAAATACCCATATATTCTTCCACTTGTCCTAATGATAAATATCTCGTAAACCTAGTCCTACTAGGTGATCCTCGAACACTTTAGCTGAGAGGGCCTTCGTAAATGGATCAGCTAAGTTGTCTTGTGAATCTGCATGACGATCACGTCTCCTCTGTGTACAATCTCTCTGATAAGATGGTTCTTCCGCTCGATGTGTTTTTCTCATTTATGGCTTTGAGGTTTCTTTGAATTTGCAACTACTCCATTGTTGTCACAATAGAGGGTGACAGACAGGTGTGCATATTAGGAACTACTTTCAGGTTAGTCAGGAACTTTCTGAGCCATACTGCTTCTTTTGCTGCTTCACTTGCAACTACATACTTAGCTTCCATTGTGGAGTCAGCAACACAAGTTTGTTTAATGCTTCTCCACATAACTTATCCTTCATTCAGAGTGAATACTGACCCCAAAGTTCATTTCCTTTAATCTATATTGGTTTGGAAGTCAAAATCAGTATATCAAGTAAGGATTAGATCTTTAGCACCATACACGAGCATATAATTTCTCGTTCTCCAAGATACTTGAGAATATTCTTAACGATAGTCCAATGATCATATCTAGGATTAGACTGAAATCTACTGGCTATTCCAATTGCATAGCATATATCAGGACGTGTACACAACATGGCATACATCAAGCTCCCTACCGCTGATGCATATAGAATTCGTTTCATATCCCCAACTTCTTAAGGTGTCTTAGGACTTTGTTCCTTAGACAGGTGAACTTCATGTCTGAAAGGCAATGTTCCTTTCTTAGAATTTTGCATTTTATATCTAGACAACATCTTGTCTATATAAGATGCTTGAGATAGTGCTAATGTTCTGTTCTTGCAATTCGGAACTATTTGGATCCCAAGAACATACTGTGCTTCTCCTAAATCTTTCATTTGGAATGATGTAGTCAGCCATCTCTTAATGTCAACTAGAAATTCTACATCATTTCCAAGGAGTATAATATCATCAACATACAACACCAGAAAAGCGACCATTTCGTTAACAATTTTTTTGTAAACACAAGGTTCGTCAACATTTTGTTCAAAGCCATAAGATTTGATTGCAGTGTCACATCACATATTCCAGGATCTAGATGTTTGTTTCAACCCATAAATGGATTGATTAAGCTTGCAAACCTTTTGCTCTTGACTCTGTTCAATAAACTCTTCTGGTTGATACATATAGGCACTCTCTTCAAGATAGCCATTCAGAAAGGCTGTCTTGACATCCATTTTCCATATTTTATAATTATAAAATGTAGTTATGGACAAGAGTATTCTAATTGACCTTATCATGGCAACCGAACAGAAGGTTTCTTCATAATCTACCCTCTCTCTTTGGGTAAACCCTTTTGCCACAAGTCTTGTTTTATAGGTATGTACCTTACTTGCTTGGTCTCATTTTCTCTTGTAGATCCATTTGCAATCGATGGGTTTTACCCCTTCAGGTTGATCTACAAGATCCAGACATAATTGAAATACATAGATTCCATTTCAAGATCCATGGCTTTAATCCATTGATTTTCATCCACATCATTTATTGCTTGTTTTAAAGTCAATGGATCCTCTAAGCCATCATCTGGTATGATGACTTAAGTTTCAGTTAAACCCATGTACCGATTAGGCTGTTGCACAACTCTTCCACTACGACGAGGCATTCTCAACTCTTGAGAATGATGTGAAATACCAGTTTCATCAATAACTCTTGTTGATGAACCTGCTCTATCAACAACTCTTGTTGATGTATTTGTCGTTTCTCTAGACATTTTATCTATTACTAGCTTACTGCAAAGTTGATGATTCTTTATGTGGTTTTCCTCCAAGAAGGTTGCATTTGTCGATATAAATACCTTGTCTTCCTAAGGATCATAAAAGAAACCACCTTTCGTTTCTTTTGGGTAGCCTACAAATAGGCATACTTTTGAATGATGTTACAACTTTTTAGGATTTTGCACCAACACATGTGCCGAGCAACCCTAAATTCTAAAGTGACATAAATTTCCTTTACGTCCTCTCTAGAGCTCGTAAGGTGTTTCAGAAATATTTTTCGAGGGAACCATGTTCAATATATACTGTAGTCTGAACTGCATAACCCCAAAAAGAACTTGGTAACTGAGCATAACTCATCATGGAACGAACCATGTCCAACAAGGTTCTATTTTTTTTTCCTGCCACACCGTTTTGCTGAGGTGTGTCAGGGGCTGTGAGTTGAGATTGGATTCCATGTTCTATTAAATAGTTTTGGAATTCCAATTCCACATACTCACCACCTCGATCTGATCGAAGTGTTTTAAGTTTTTTACCTAATTGGTTCTCAACATCAGCCTTATACTCTTTGAACTTTTCAAATGTTTTGGACTTTTGATGTATCAGGTAAATATGCCCATACCTAGAATAGTCATCAACGAAGCTGATGAAATATTCATACCCTCCTCTAGCTCTAATATTCATAAGACCACAAAGTTCTGAATGTACCAGCTCTAAGGGTTCTTTGGCTCTAAGACCTTTTCTAGAAAAAGATCTTTTAGTCATTTTACCCTCAAGATAGGATTCACAAGGCGGTAATGAATTGTCTTCTAACTTATTTAGATGACCATTCTTAACCATTCTCTCAATCCTGTTGAGATTTATGTGATCCAATCTCAGGTGCCAAAGATAGGTATTTGGAGAAACTTTATTTTTCTTATTATGAGTTTCAGCTATTTTAAACATTTCTATATTTAAAATGGCCTTTACCTCAGTCGGTCATAATAAGTACAAATTATTTTCTAATTTTGCAGAATAAATTTTAATATTCTTCGAAGTAATAAACACTTCATCATTTTCGAAAGAAACCTTATAATTTTGTTCCAGCAAACAAGAGACAGATATTAGATTCCTTTTCATAGAAGGAATGTAATAAACATTTTTAAGCAAAATGTATCTATCTCTTATAAATAACTTCATATCTCCCACTGCTTTGGCTGAAACAACCTCCCCGGTCCCTACTTTAAAGATTGTTTCACCTTCTATCAACTATCTCCAGGAACTTGTTTTTCGTGAGAAAGTACAGACATAATTAGCGACACTTGAATCAATTGTCCAGGTTTTATCGTTTTCCACTAAACATGCTTTGATAACAAGTAAATCATATTCATCTTGTTTTTTGAATTTTGCATTCTCATTTATATAGTTCAAAACTTTAGATGAATTGGGAGATCGAGGACAATCCTCTGTTAAAACCCTTTTAGAACCATTAACCGCTAGTAATTTGTATGTCGATTCGATTTTACCGTTAACTAATTCGCAAGTGAGTACTCTAGAAGATTTCGACATGCTGAAAATTTTAAACAAATTCTAATTAGCAAATTGCAACTAAATCCAAAATCAAGTTTTAGCAAAACAAGTAATAATGTACCCATAACCATTATTTATTTGTAACGATACTATAGTGAGTCAGAATACGTGCTATTGAGGGGCAGCCAGATACTCCTTCACTAAAGCAAACAATTTTGACCAAATACTATCTCCAGAATAACTCTTATTCTTATAGTCGTTTAGTTACCATTTTCGGTCTGAAATTATTAACACTTTAGTAATTCTATAAGTGTAACCCTCTATTTTTAGACGTCAGAGGTCGACCCCAACTATGCTACCGAAATGAAGAGTCAAGGTTGGGTATGGACCTAAGAAATTCTATCCATTTCTGGAGTTTGAGTTGTTCCGAATCTTATGTTACAATCATCCGAGTGGATAACCATCGTTAAACAACTAGCAAGGGCCGCTTAAAGCAAACCAATAGGCACAACATAGGAATCTCATGGTCCAAACTAACGAAAGAGACCGCAGGATATGTTGACACATATCCTTTACCCACTTACTACGAACTACTTTCCTCATTTACCTTGCTCTTGACTCATACAAACACTTTCCGAATGGAGCAATCGAGGTATAATCGACACGAAGTGTTATATGGATCTCACAGTGTGAATTTTGTGGGGACATGAAAGTTGAAACCAAATGTATCATATACTTGATTTTTATATTTGACCGACTTCCCCTTATTTACCGAAATCCAGATTTATGCAAATACTTTCTGAATGAAGTAGTTGAGGTATAATCGACACAAAGTACCGCTTAAATCTTGATTGTAAACTTTTAGGGACGTGAGAGCTAAAAATAACGTATCGTATATGTTATTAATCTCCTACTAAAGTGTTCTAATAACTTTATCATATAAGTTATTAAACTCTCACTGAAGTTTTCTATTAATTTGGGTAAATTTATACTTAGGTTCATTTCGGCTAAATAAACTACCCTAAGTCTATGTAGTTTATCCAAGTATAACACTTATAAATGGATTTTAACCTACAATGTCTAGGTGATAAACCATTTTATTACCTCATATCGCTCACATACGCTTATAAAACCGGTTAACAACATTCAATTATTCGGCCATAATCCCCAAGTAGAAAGTGTTCCATAGATCGTCAACTTAAGTACCCTCAGCCTCAAACAGGATTTTATACCGGTTAAGTTTGTAACCGTGATTTATAAGATAGTGACATATTTTAACTATTAAAAGAAGTGTTTAACCTACACGAGCATGCAACTTATCTTCGTTATGGATTTTAATGCCTATTTCAATTTTATAACAACTTATAAAACTTAGACATGCTTATACATCCACAACATGCATCGAAGGCATTCAAATTTAATATAATAATTATATTAAAAACAGAAACCCTAAACAAGCATTCTATACATTATAACAATTTATAACATATACTTAATGCATGTAACATGCTTCCTATGGTGGGTTTTTAAATCTAAATGGCATACTATATGCCCAAACATGTTTGAATTTAAATACAACATACATCACATGCATAATTATTTAAATAAACACTGATATGGTTCAACTTTGACATCCTAAGCAAGCATAATAACTAGATTATTACAAAAACAAGTCCAAAACAGCTTCAATTTGGTGTAGAACCACCCAAATCGACCCGAACCACTTGAACCGAACATCCAGAGCATCAAAATGTGTTGAACCAGTCTAAATAGGATTGAACCAGACTGAAACCGAGTTGAACCGGTTGAACCATGAGTCTGTCGTGCGAACTGACTTGAACTGCGCATTGCACAGTTGGGATGAATAGCGTTGCAACGCTTCAATCTTCCTCAAGAACAGCGTTGCAATGCTTGGACGTAGTGTTGCAACGCTGCCTGGGTATTGGAAAATTTTGCAGTATCTTTCTCACGACCTTGCTTGCTTCAATCTCCAAATTACAGCTTAAAACGGACTCTAACGACTCCAAATAAATTATAGACTCTAGAGCTCACATCAAAGCTCATCAATCAAGAGCCGATTACAAATTTAACTTGGAAATCAAAGAGGAATCTAAGCCTAAGTTGATAAAACCAGCCATATTAGTCCAAACATACAGTTTTCAGAAATTCACCCATCAAAACTCAAATTAACGTTAATTGAGTGCTTAAATCACGCTCTGATACCAATTGATGGAATACATAAGCATGCAACGAAAACAAACAGAATCAATAAGCACTCTAATTATATTTAATTTGAGTTCTAAAGTATGATATTCAGGTGGGTTTCACGTTACATACCTTTTGTGATGAAATCTTCAAATCCAAGTTGCTCTTCACTCCAATTCAGCTCTAAATCAATCCGTGAACCATCAAGAGGTCTTCTCTACTATTCTCAGCCTTGAATTTGAGTGGTGGAACTCAGATTTGAGTGAATTTGGTAAGTAAATTTGTGGGTTTAAAGAGAAAGCAGAAGATGAAGCAGAAACCAACTTTTCAGCTTCAAATCTTCGTCCATCCATCACCAATTTAGCAAATTGGTAATGTTTTATTACTTAGCTGCATGCAAGCAACCTCAATAATGGAATTAGCCAGCAGCTACTTCAAATTGGAAGATGAATTTGTATGTGTACTAGGACACCTCCTACTAGCTTCAAAGATGGGATAAACCCACTTTGAATTTTAATTTTCAAATTTCTCTTTTATTTCAAAATTTCAGTTTATTTTAATTAATTTTAAATTAAAACCTGATTTAATCGATTCATAATTTGATTAAATAAAAATCCAATTTCTCAAATTGAATTAAAATTGGAATTATTTTGAATTTATAGTTAATTAAACATATTTAATTAATTAATTAATTTAATATCAAATATTAAATTAATCACACACTAAATTTTAAACATGAATCCTATTCATGTAATTGATATCTACATCAATATTTAAACATTATAAACTCTTCAATTTCCTTTAATTTCAATAAATTAAACCTTAATTATACTGAATATAATTATGCAAACCCTAATTTGAATTTCAACTAATTCGAACTCAAAAACCCTAATTTCAATTTGAACATTTTCAAATTGAAATTCAATTTGAACGATTCAAATTGATGTCATTCTAAATTCACTCAATTTAATAAGGTGTTCATGTTTTACGAGCTAGTAGAGGGACCCTGTAGACCTACAGATCATGAGCTCCAACGATTAAGATTAATTGGCTAAACTCTTTAGACCAAATTAATTAGTATTCGTTAACTATCGAGTCACACCAATATAGCTTGATAGTTGCACTCTCTTCACTGTAGATATATTTGTGTCCACATGATTTAATCATAACTAGTAAGTCAACCCTTCAAAGGTTGTTCGTAATACCGACTGGGTCAATGTACTATTTTACCCTCGATATTATGTTTTGTTTCTTAAGTTCCAACTGATCCTCTAATGAACAATTGGTTTATGATCCCATCACTAAATCGGATCCCTCTGGGGCCAGTGAGAGGGTGGTGCCCCTTGTTCAAGACCTGTATACAGTACTTAAGAGAACAACCTTTCTCCTATCCTTAAATTGGGTAGGCATGAATTTCGTCTTGTACCCTATGTCCCCAACTATCTACCCGGTCTTACCCCTGAATTGGGAGGCTTATTAAGCCAGTGCTGTTGAGCCAACTCTCACCTATGAAAATCTAAGGATAATCCTGAATAAACAGGAGTTCATAGTTAGCTCAAGATTAAGATCGAGTTACCTACGTCATCTAAGCGAAATAGTTAGTCTTAAACAGTAAACAATGTTAAAAGGTAAGAGTGACTTATTTCTTGGTCCGATCTTATGCAAACTCATTGCATAGGACTCCCCCACTCCTCATGTCATTACATGAACGAATCTGGATCACTTGGTTTGTAGTATCTTTACAACAACTTGTAACAGCTACAGAGTAGACCGCATCCAATAGTGTTACCAGAATAAAGTACCCAATCTTAATCATGTACTATGGACCGTTTTGGCTATTTACTCGAACTTGATCCATCTTTATATTTCTACATAAAGTTCATGTATTCATATACTATCCATGGATCTTAGTTTATTGGATTTAGACTATATAAATGCAATTAATAAATTCAATAGCTTTATTGAAGATGTGTTAAATAACATCTTTTATTGATAATAGAATATGTTTAACTTTTACAAACTGTGAGTTTTAGGATATAAAACCCAACACAAACATCATTGGACGTCTATCAAACTCAAATGAAAAGGCTTGTATGATGGCAAAGAGAGAAATATGAGCTGGAGTTTGAGAGGCGAAAGGAATTCGTCGAGCAAATCTACCAGGTTGAGGGTTTAGAGGAAGATGATTGGTGGCCCTTATAGATCTTGTGGTGACTGATATTCATAAAACATATTAGTTTTTAGCCATTTCCCACAGTCGAGAAGAAGATATTGCATGTGTTTGTTGGGCAAGACTGACTGACTTGGAGCTATGTTATAGATGTCTATGAATTATTTTTTTTATAAGTAACTTGGCAAAATGTTGGTCCACATTATATATATTTTTTCTATGCATCTTGTAAACGGATCATAGAATGTGATCCCTATATAAACTAGTACTTACTTTTTAATCAACATGTATAATGGCCATCAGTAGGAGCATCCTATTATATATATATATATATATATATATTCCACGTAATATATATTGTATGGATTTTTCTTTATTAAATGAATCCAAATAATTTTGTCTAACTTCACAAATCAACTAATAAAAATCAAATTTATAAAATAATTGCTTTTGTTTAAAAAGAATGTTTGGAATGAAAGATCCAAAATTAAACCTTAGATCATATTTTAGGATTATAAGAAATATTTCTATACTTAAAAAAAAAAAAATCAATTCACATTTTATTAAAAAATCATGGGTAAGATTATTTCAGAGTTAAAAAAATGTACAAGATATCTTTAACATATAAACTTAACTCTGCACTCCAAACACAAATATGTGAACTTAGACAAAACAACCCTGTTGAAGAGATCAAATCTCGTAGTGGGAAATGAGTGATCACTTTGCTTTAAGATTAAGTACAAGAAAGAAGAAAAACAATAACATATATATGTGTAAGTTCATAGGTTAAGCATGCAAAATTTATAGGGAAAGAAGAAATTTACCTCTGAAGAACCTTTTTTCAACTTCCACAGCAATTCTCTGTCCTTTGCAATCGATCTCCCATGTACAATACCATGACATCTCCATAGAGTCTTCCATACTATTCTTTGGTAAGGAGTCAATTTGTGGGAACCTCCTTTTGAAATAGAGAGAGAATTATTTTGTTGTAGGAGAGTTTTACAAAGAATTTTTCTCTGTCGAAACTTAAGAGAGATGAGAGGGGAAGAATGAGTTTAATTTTGGAAACACTGATCACTCAAAGGAAAAATTTCTCCATGTTTTAACGTGAAGTGAGATTGATTTAAAAAAAAAACCACCCACTTTATCTATTAATTAAATTAATTACTAATTATAATAATTAATAACTAACATAAATTAATTAATTAATTTACAAAATTAAATATAAAAAGTTGGACAAAATCCAACCGTGCATGCCCTCATCACAATAATCTATCATGAATAAATTTAAGTTGTGAATTTAAAGTATGTTAGTAATATATTTTGATTACTGATGATAGACTTCAAACTATGAAAACAATCTATAGTGATAGAAGCCAAAATAAACATAATTCAACTGACATAAGACATACATTTTTTATTAAAAAAATTCATACGTTTTAAGAAAATAATGATAAACACTAACAAAATAATAAATAAAAGAAAGCGCGTGTAAAGGACTCGCGGAATTGGGACAAATGGCAATAGGTGGGAATGGAAGTAAGAAGGAAAAGAAAAGAAAAGATGATGGTGAATGATAATGAAGCAGAAGCCTGAGGAAGTGGGGACTCTTTCTTTTTTCTTTTTCTTTTTCTTTTCTTATTTGATGAACACTCACCAATGAGCACTTTTCACCTTTGGGAGCTGTGTTTCCTTTCAATTCTCTCTCCTTTCTCTTCTTCTTCTTATTCTTTTTCTTCCTTATCTCACTCCTTCCTCGCGTGCTTCCCATCACAAGAAGAGAACTCTAAAGAAAACAACCACCACAATGTGCAAAACCCTCTTCTTCTTCTTGTCATTTTCTTCCACCATTGTTGTTTAAACCTCTTTTCCTCTTCTGGGTCTTCAAGAAATGCCATTTTCACACTCCATTTTCCTCTCTCTTTCAACATTTTCATGTAATTTTCCCATTCTTCTTCTTCCTATACCATGAAGCAAGGTCAGTTTTCTTTTCCTTTCCTTCTACTCTTATTGTTGATTCCATAGTTTTGCTTCCAAGAGAAACAGGGAGGAAAAAGACAAGAGAAATGGAATCTCTCTACATTTGGGAATTATTTATTTGCTTGTTTTTTTTGTCGTCTTTTTAATTAATGTATGTTTGTTTATCTTCTTCTGAGTTTTATTTTCAAAAGGAGTTTGTATGTATCCATTTTTATACTCTAGAGAAAAGAAAATGGGAAAAATAGGATGTAGGATTTCAAGGGCATGGGATTTTGTTCATTTCTGTTTTCGGGTGCTTCAATTTTTTCATATGAAGGATCCACACTTTTAGATAGATGTCTATTGATCTTCAAAAATGTATTTTATTTTCTCAGTGAGGTTAATTGTATCGGTAACCAAGAATGCTGACAATTAGTGTTTCATCTGGTTATAAAGATTTTGATTTTATCTGTTCCTTCATTTCCACATTTTAGTTCAATGATCAATTTTCATTTCTTTCCATGGATTGGTTGCCCATTAATGAGCAAGGAAAAGAGATGCAAAGAAAACAGGAACATTAAGAAAATACTCAAAGAGTAGAGACCTAAAACAATTGATTCCAATGTGTTATTCCCCCCAAACCTAACCTCATTCCTTCACAAATGGCCGAATCCTCTGGTTTTTCTATTAGATCTGAATGCTCCAAAGAGTAGCTAATCTGTAATGGTACGAGAACTCTTGTTTAACCAACAAATGGAAAGTTAAAAGAAGCTACTCAAATGAGTCTCAGCAGCTTGATTTAGGATAAAGGCTCATGACAACATCAGCTAAGGGAATAACGGAGCAATTAAAATTCAATAATCTTCACAACGTGAAATATGATTTCCATTCGAATGGAAGAAACAAAGAGGAAAACCAATGTAGCCTTGTAAAGTGCATTTACAAGGCTATGATCACAGCCAATGGAAACAGGTTGAAGCTATATTGTAATGTATGTCGCCCATATTTGCTACTTATTATCTTGAAGGTTGGTTTGCCTCTTTCCAGCAACCATAAGTCCTAGAAATTTTGGACCTTTTGGTTCCTATTTTGGAGGAACCCAAGTTGGCTGACTCTGTTTTTAATGCTTTCTTATCTCCATTGTTATTTATTGATATTGGAAGTGCCTGGCACTTTGGCTTGAGATTTAGAAAGTATAGAAAATTTCAGAAAGGTCCAAGCTTAAAAGGAGGTTCTCATCTTGAAAATTGGAAAAGTGCTTCCATCCTAATTGAGTTTGATGGTTTTGGATCTGGAAATTAGGTAAAGGAACATTTCTTCATTTTCCAAGTCTTTGGAAGTTTTCTTGGAGTGAATGTTGTTAAGTTATGATTAACCTAGAGGGGTCAAGTACGTGCTCATGACGGGTTATCTTAATTTTTTCTTGACCCAAATTCTTTGCAAACCCTTCAATTCATAAATTTTGGGTGGACCACAAAGACACTGGATTAATGTCCTTGATAAGACTCTAAAGTGGGGGATGAGGATTTGAAATTCTTCTAGAAATTTTCTAATGGAGGAAGGAAAAAAGAAAAAGAGCTCTGATGACCAAATTGTTGAATCAGGAAGGGGGGGACTATCATTCGTTCATTCATATGGAGAAAACTATTTTAGCAGACATAAATTGAGATTATAAACTGAGATGGTAATGAAAAAAACAGTCCCCCTCATCTCCAATTGATGTTCATACATTTGTTTCTTATGGCTAGTTTTTTAAGAAGTCTACTGAGGCATGTGCCTAGGGGTGCTTAAGCCCAAGGTGCAGCCTTTGCGCCTCATTTCAAATAAGCGAGGATCCTTGAAGCCTGCTCAAGGCACACGCCTTGATGTTTATGATGTGTACCTGCACCTCAAACTTGATTTCCTACTTTAAGGGAAAAAAGAAATCTTTCTAATTTTTAATAAAGAAATGCACGAATGTTCTAACAATCTTGAATAAGAACTCACTTTTCTTAAACTTTTCATCATCTTATTATTCATTGTACTACTTTTCTTCTATATTAAAAAATATATTTACACTTTTCTATCATGCGGCTCATAAAAAAGTATGTGCTTAAGCCCTGGAGCACTATGGCGCTCTAGTGGCACCTCGAGCTTTAAAAAAACACTACCTATGACGAAAAGGTTAATCGGGATTCTAAGGATCTTTGAGGTTGCGGCTGGTTTGAAGATTAATACTCAAAGACTAAGTATAGTTGTTAACATTGAGAGGGAGAAACTAGAAAGTGATTTACCAAGCAGGATGAATGAAAAGGTATTTTATCTGAACTGTGGCAATGGAGAGGATGAATACTACAAGTATGATCCAAAGGAGGAAATCCATTCTCATTGGTGATTTTGACCTAACTGATGTATTTTGCAAAAGAAAGTCATAATGTTAAATCATTCCTTCTTTTTGTTGCCCCTTAACTCGGAAGCTTTGATCTTTGTGTTTCTAAGAGTTTAATTTGGAGTGGGTGTTTCATCGATCTAAACGAAAACCTTCATCAACATCCCTTGGGTCATCCTTGTAAGTCAAAAGAAGCGTGAGTGGAAGGGAACAATTCAGTATTCCAAAACTACTTCAGAAAGAGACAGGAATCTTATTCAGTATAAGGCTTCTTTTTTATGGTCATTTTCAATTTTCTTTTGTCCAGTTTAAAGTACTTATTAAAAATTTTGAACTTTTGACAATATCCATCTGAAGTTTGCCACTTTTTCCTTTGCTTATTTTGATATCATATTTCTTCTCATGTAGCTGATTTTTTCTCTTGATTTAATTGGAAGCAATTCTCTCTCTATCTCTTTTTCAGGTGTAGAGCGAGGTGATTTGGACACATCTCCTGTGCAAAGTTTGGATGGAAGTTTTAGAAAGTTCATTTCTGGTAACCATTGCTTTTTTTTTTTTTTTTTTGACCCTCTTGATATGTCTACATGAAATTCCCCACTCCCAAGGTTTCTTTCACAGAGTCTTTCATAAAAAGATCATATTCCTAATAGATCATTGTCATAAGTACAATAAACATAGTCTCTAAATTATGTCGAGATCCTTGATTCTGGATTGTTTTGTAATTGAACCTTTAATTCTATATTAGAATCAAATTCAGTATATGAAGCAATTTGATTTCTGGGTCAGGAAATAAGCTTTTCAAATTCGATGGTGCTTAGGTATGTTGATTGTGGACTCAGATAATGGAAAAGACTAAAATTTCTTTTACATTTTTTAACTAAGCTAAATGGACAAAAGAATACAGATTCTGTTAGTTCAGAAATGCTTTTCTCCTCTTGTTGATATTTCATTCTTACTTGAACAGTAAATTTAGTTCCTCATTGTTTGTGAATATTAAAATTGGTTGATGATAAACTTACATGGCATAATGCTTAGTGAATAGGTGGAAATTCATCGAAGTGAAGAAAACTTGAAATATCTACCAATTCCTTAGAAAATTAATCCACTTAGTCTCTTCTAGATGGCTTCTTCCTTCAATAACATTTTGCCAATTCACTAAATATTGTGTCATGCAAGTGTATGATTCATTAGTTTTAACATTCACTAATGGTGATAGACTAAGTTGAAAATTGATAATGCATAATGGACTGAATTGAATTTTTTTAAACAATAGGACTGAAAAAAAAAAAAACTCAAAATAGGGACTAAAGCATACATCTTTTGAGAAATTTGACTGGGTAACTTTTTTTTCTAGAATATTTGTTAATATGTATTTTTTTTTTTTAAAAAATAAAAATAAGTTATTATTTGAAAATAATTGCAAGTATAACATTTTTTTATTTAAATTCTACAAATCATTGAATAATTTTTTTTAGTACAATAGGAATGGAGGAATTCGAACCCACCTCTTGGTTGCTAACACATTCATATCCATATGCCAGTTGAGCTATCATTTTGGCAAAAAATTTCTTATTTTATATTATAGTCACTAACTAACATAAATTGATGACTAACTTATCAATTGATTAACTACAATCATTCATTCTCTTTCGTCTTTTAATTTTTCCTACATTTGAGACTATTTTGAACATTGGATGAGTTTGTAAGACGGCAATAGTTTCTATCCCTTTCCTTTTGAATCATGCTTCTCTATGTTGTCTCTTTAAAATTCCAGTTCATTAAAAATTTCCTTTTACTCTTTTAAATCATTAATGTTAAACCTTTCATTTATCCATGAATTTGAGTCAGTGTTGGGAGAATAGGATATGCTACTAAATGATACTTCAATTATATTCTTATGGTCACAAATCTTATATCAATATGCTACAGGTTTTCTTCAAAATGGTATAGACTTGTCTCCAGCTCAAAGTTTGGATGGAAGTTTTCGAAAACCACACTCGGGTTTGTACTCGATTTAATTTAATATATTTGGTTAAAATACTATTTTGGTCTCGTACTTTTGGACTTTTTCTATTTTATTTCTACATTTTCATGTCCAAATTTAGTTTGCATACTCTTGATTGTTAAATTTAAGTAAGGGAAATGAAAGAGAGAAAATTGAGTTGCATAAATGAATACAAATCTAACGACTATTTACAGGGAAAGTAAATCCAATAACCAAACTCAAATACTAACAAATCTAAGCCTAATAAACTTAATTAGAAACAGAGCTAATTGAAAGCATAATCAAATATACTGTCTGTAAAATCTAATATTATGTAACATTTTTTTTTCATAACAATCACATCAACCTCAACATTCAAACATTTGAAAATGAACATTTATGGCAGTCTCAAACATATCCCCTGGTTCAGCAACGTAGCCGCTCGTTTTGGCTCCGAATCACTTCAGTTTCAAGAGCCATATTCCAACCGGCCTCAAATTGGAATACCCATAACTTTTAGATTTCAAATCAGTGAAATAGAATTCTTTTGAACATGAACCAATAATATGCAAAGCCTTTTTGGTAAGAATTAGGCAGTAAGGATTAATTCGGACTATTCGATTTCGATTAAAATGTTTTAGAGTTTCTTCTAACCTTTGGGATCCTTCTTCCATTTACAGTTTTTTGGCTAGCTAGTTTCAGATTGATCGTAGATCTAAAAACAACGTTGGGCGAGGTCTAGTTTTGGGTTGACTTATACCCATATTAGACAAAGACCCATATTAGACAAAGATAGGGTTCCATCTCAGAGTCATAACCAATTCATGTATCTTCTAAAAATTGTGAGGTTTCTCTATCAAAATATGGAATCCTCAACATGCTTCCTCAAGATCTTTGGGTTCACCATTGTTTTTGGATCCCAATATAATGTTGGACCATATTTTCATTTGAGTCTTATGAGCTTTAATACTAGCTTAAATGAACAGAAGACTTAATCTCAAAGCCAATTGGTAGTTGAAGGAATAAGTATCTTTTAAAGATTGTGAGTTCTCTCCATCTTTCCAATGTGGGATCGTCAACATCGATAAATAATTAAATTAGTTCCCACTATTAGTTTATCGTTAACTTTTCCAAAATAAATTTAGTCTTTATTAACCTTCTCTCAGTAAATTTTGGAACATATTCATATTATGACTTTTCCTGAATGGAAATTATGTTTATTATTTTATTTCTACCTAGTGCGATAAGAATTAACTTTAAGCCATCAATACAAATTAAATTGAAGATTTATTGAAAGAGGACTAAAATGAGATTTTAACCTTGTATATATATTACACATATACTTTTATCTTTCATTGGTTACAAAAACTCTGTAGAATCAGTATTTCACATCCAAATATAATCTTCAAGAGATCAAAATCTTATTATATCAATCTCTTCATCTAAGCGCTTAGAATAAATCTGAAAGTTCAAGGACTAATATAGGATTTTAATCATCATTTGTATGGATAAGATCATGTATAATTTCCCATTGTAGCTTATCCCTTGCAGAAGTGATTTAAACTGATTCACAATAATGCTAAGGTGTGATCCACAGTGTCTTCTTCTGAAGTTTTTTGTTTTTCCCACATAGAAATTAGAATAGCCATTAGGATGTGAATGATCAACAGGTGACAGACTTGTGAATAATGGAAAAGACAAAAAATCAGGTTAGTATAGATACTATGCTAATTTCTTTTCATTTTTCATATACTATTGGCTCAATATTTTCTTGGTTAAATACGTGGTTTAAAATGTCGATGCTGGCAGAAATATTGAGGTCTTAATTTTACAAAAATCTCGATGGAAATATCGATAAAATGTTGATGTTGATGGATATTTTTGAAAAAAATAATAAAAACAAAAGATTCAAAAGATAAATTTAAAGTAGTAAATAAACCTTTTATGATTTTTTTTTGACAAAAAACATTTTATGATTTTAAAACTAGTTAACAAGTCTATTATTTATATTATATTTACATTAGTGACTCTTTGTTTATCATTATTATTATTATTTTGGATTTTCTTACAATATATCGATTCACCATTCATGTCGATGTCGAACTCATGAAAACGTGGAAATATCAATATGTTGATGGAAATTCAATATTATGGTTAAATATATGTATTAGTTACTTACGTTTGGGCATGTTTTCAGTATAGTCCCTCACTTCTTTACTTTACTTCTCCAAATTTCTAAGTAATTGGCAAGAAATATCAGGTTAATTTTTATTCTAATTTGCTTTATCATGTCATGTAAACTTTTCATCAACTGAGTTTATTATTCACGAATGGAGAGGGTGTAACTCAAATTTTGATGAGGGACTAAAATGAAAGGGAAAAAGTCCAAAAATTGGGGACTAAAACCTATATTTTAGCCTTTTATCTTATTTTTAATGTATTTCATGCACCAATATTCATAGATCATTAACATAAAGGTCATCTTATGATTGCAGCTCAATTAGGATATAGTCCATATGGCACTGCCTCGTCAGGCAAGTTTGTTCCTGTTTCAAGAAGAGTATATAAAGTGATGAAGGACTATAAAAGAAAACTTATTGATTTTGAAATCTTTAATCAGAGTCTTGAGAATTGGGTTGTGGAGAATACTTCATCCCATTCAGCAGATGAGGAACCAAATTTTCCATCACCATTTCCAATCGATGAAATTCACGAGCTCGACTTGGCACTTGAAGGAGTTTTGTTTCAGCAACTGTTCCGCATGCCATGTTCACCTTTCTCCGATGATGTAATTGAAGATGAGTTCCTTGCACTTGAAGACTTCTTTCATGCTATCATCAACGGTTTATGGCGCACATTTTGGCATAAGAGCAGACCATTGCCTTTCTTTGTATCCTGCCCCCGTCACTTGGGATCGAAATTCTGTACTGTGGAAAAGGCGATATCAAGGGGAAAGGTGGGAGAACTACAAGGCTTGGGCTTGATTTCTAGAGCTGGAGGTGAGCTGCAAGCACGATGGGATCAAGTGGTGCAGTTTGCTTTATTCAAGCCTAGTGTACTATCAGAAGACGGATTAAAGTTATCGGCTCGTGTTGTTTGTGAAGCTCTCTTTTATGGTTTACATTTACTTATTTCAAGGAGTTTAAGCAAAATCAGTACTATAAAAAACTACGATTCTGTTTTTGTTTTGATATTGGATTCAAAATATGGTGGTGTAGTAAAACTCGGTGGAGATCTTAGCAGACTTGATATTAACTCAGCTGACCCCTACCAATCTGCAGTTGAATGGATGAGAAATTATGCTGAAGTATGTGTTTCACCAGTCGACCGTATATGGAACAAGCTTGGAAATGCAAACTGGGGAGATTTGGGAACTTTACAAATCCTATTGGCAACTTTCTACTCGATAATCCAGTGGCATGGTCTGCCAAGACATTCAATTACATCTTTGGCTTCAGACCATGGTTTGCGTTTACAGAAGCGTTGGATGGAGTGTCGAGTTTTGGAAAATGAAAATACAGTAGTTCCTTTTGAACAGTTTAATGATCATCCTGGAGAGATTGTTGAACTCGAGAATATGGATAACCATTTATACAAGAACCAAACATCACGCTTGAAGCTTCGTCCTGGGAAAATACTCGTAGTTGATGATCAAAGACAAGGACAAAAAAGCTTTCAGGTGCAGGGATCCTTGGTGGGTGTTAATAACCGTTCTCTATACACTGCTGTTTCGGTAGATTATCCTGCAGAGTTGTTGACACTTTATGTTGGTGCTCACGTGTCAAATCTCGAGCCGTCTTGGGAGGATATGAGTCTTTGGTATGAAGTACAGAGACAAACAAAAGTACTGAACATCTTAAAGTCACAAGGCATATCAAGCAGATACTTACCTGAAATAATTGCCTCTGGCCGAATCCTACATAATGGTCTCTGTAAGAAGGAGACCCCGGGGGGACGATGTGATCATCCCTGGTGTGGGACGCCAGTGCTTTTGACATCACCAGTTGGAGAGCAGCTTTCATGGATAGTTGCTCGGGATGGCCCATTCTCTTCTGAAGAGGCGATCCGTTGTTGCAGGGACTGTCTAGCTGCTCTAAGAAGTGCATCTCTAGCTAGTGTCCAACATGGTGATATCTGCCCTGAGAATATAATACGCGTTGTAGATGTGCAAGAATCAAGAAATAGTTACTCATACATTCCAATATCTTGGGGACGTGCTGTTTTGGAAGACCGGGATAGCCCGGCTGTGAATTTACAATTTTCATCCTCTCATGCTCTCCAGCATGGGAAACTTTGTCCATCTTCAGATGCTGAGAGCCTCATTTATCTCCTCTATTTTATTTGCGGCGGATCAATGGAGCAGCAAGACTCCATTGAATCTGCATTGCAATGGAGGGAAACCAGTTGGGCAAAGCGGATAATTCAGCAGGAGCTGGGCGAAGTTTCGGCCCTGTTGAAGGCATTTGCTGATTATGTGGATAGCCTTTGTGGAACACCATACACGGTTAACTACGATATATGGTTGAAGAGATTGAGCAGGGCGGTTGATGGCTCGTCGGATAGAGGCAAGACAGTTGAGGAAGTTGCCATAACATTGAAGTCGGAAGATGTGGCTGAGTCTTCAGGAACATCAGGAGTTGGTGCTTAAGTTGCATTCTTTTGGATGAGGCTGATGAATTCAGGTTAACTATTACATTCCATTGCTAAGGTTTGAGTGGGGATTCATTTTTTTTTTTTTTTTTTCAAAAAATGAGAGTTGAATTGTATGAATTTTACCATTTTTCTCCTCCTGAGGAATATGATTTTGTGAAGTAGGCTGCCATTGCAATGTTTGTTACCACTGTAAATGTATAATGTATGCTCAAAATTTATGAAATCATGTTTATGCTTTTTTCATTATTGCGTGTGTATTTGATTTAATGTTTTCATGCTTTGAATAAGGTGTTTTAGAAAACCTACTATACAAATTAGGTTAAGCATATTTTACCTTTTAGAATGAAAAAAAGTCACTTTCGTTGACGACTTAAATGAAAATGCCAATTCTTCTTGGGATGAAATTCAAGAACACCACCACTTGGAAATTTTCCTATCCTCTGAAAAATTGAGGTTAATGGTTTGTGAGAACCAATCTCAAAATGAAAAAAGAAAAATAACAATTATAGTGTGATTATCTTGAGAGAATTAGAGAGTTTTTCACTCAAACGTTTCTGTAATGCACCTTCTTCCTTTTCTAGGTCTATTTAGGCGTGAGATCCTAAATGTGGATGGTGATCCATGGTCTTTTGATAACTCCCACATATAGGAGTTGTTATTATTTAGTTTAATAAATTAAATTAAATTAATAATAATAAATAAATAAATAATTAAATCCATTTAAATCATATTTAAATGAACATCCCTCACATAATCTATATAATTAATTCAATAAATTTAATTAAATCAAATAATTAATTAATTCTACAATTAATTAATCACCAAATTAAATATCAAATATTCAATTTAGCCTATATTTTGAATCATATTTAGTTATATTTCTTTCATAATCTATAGTTTTAATGTTCATCTGATACGCTTTAATATTAACCTACAGTTTTAATATGAATCCAATTCATATTAAATTAATATTTGAATTCATTCAAATATTTAATTCTCTCATAAATTAATTTTGAATAATATTCAAAATTAAATGTATATTATAAAGTTTAATTAAAATATACACTTTATATCATAATGTATCGTTATACAGTATAGTGTTTTCCAAAATAAATTTGAACATTTCAAAAACTCTATTCAAGACATAATTACCTCAATACCTTTTACAAGCTAGGAAGGGGATCTCGTAGACCTACATATCAGAACCTTCAACGATATAAGATTAATTTGCTAAACTCATTAACCACATTAACCAATATTTGTTAATTGTGAGTATCCATTAAAGACCTATAGTTGCACAATTCTCATTGCAGATATATTTCTATGTCCACGGATATAAACTAATAATAGCAAATTAGTCCTTCACGAGTGTTCGTAACGTCAACTAGGTCAAATTACCGTTTTACCCTTGGGTTACCTCTATATCCTCAAGTACCAGTGCTCCTGTAATGAACAACCTATTCATGGTCCAACTATTGAACAGAAACCTCTCTCGGGCCAGTGAGAGGGTAGGACCCTTTGTTCAAGTCCCGGAGACATCACTTAAGGGAACACTCATCTATTTGCCCAAAAGTCGAGAAGGAGAGAAATCCATCTTGTATTATTATGTTCCCAACCCCCACTCAATCTTGTCCCCAAAATGGTAGGCATATTGAGTCGGTGAACTAACCACTCTCACCATACAAATCAAAGGACAATCACTCGTGAACAAAAGTTCATAATACACTAAGGATTAATACTAAATTGCCTAGGTCATCCTATTGAAATAGAAATCTAACTAGTCAATGGAGTTATATCTAGTGGTTACTCTTTCGCAGTTCGGTCTTAGCAAACTCATTGCATAAGATACCCCACTCGCATGTCACCTATACGAACGTGCTAGATCATTGCATTTGTATCAAATACACAGTGAGCTATATCCATAGTGTTACGAGGATAAGACACCCATCCCTATCCCTATACTATAGACCCTTTAGGCTATATCTTGAACATTGATCATGTATGTCTCCACATATAGTTCAAGACTCATAAGACAACCTAAGATGTTAGTTTATTGGATTTAGGGTTATTAAGACAAAACAAATACAATACAATCAATGAAACTTATTGAAATAACATTGATAACTCTTTATTGATGATAGTTCATTATTTACATTTTCTATCTATGAGTTTTATGACATAAAACCCAACCTTATATTAGATATAAGGTATGTTTCTTTTAATATATGATATTAAATTAGTTTATATATATATATATATATATATATATCATGAAAGAAAAAATAATTTCTGTTTAATTAAATAATTTTGTTATTAGGGAAGGGAGTTATTTGATAAAATATACCCTTCCCCGTTATTCTCTCATTAACTAGTATTAGAAGTGGGAAGGATTGAATTTTCATCTTTTCCTTCCATTCTAGTATAAATATAGGTGATGTGATGAGATCCTTAACACTTTCTCAAAAATCGAGAACATTCGTCACATTCTAAATTAATCTTGAAGCTCACATACTCTCAACGATTCTCTACCCCGAGAATACCAAGGTTTCCACATGGTGGTGTCCGATTGATTAGAAAATTTGCTCCATTTTCTGGTTGCTTGTGAGTTCGAAAGGAATTTGAAGAATTCGCGATTTCGAGAAGAATGTGAAGTATTTTTTTGGACTACAAGGGTATGTGATCTGGATCTTTTCTTCCTCATTAATTTCTATACAAAAGCATGCTTATTAGATTATGTATATACGGTTTCCATCTCTATATTTTCTGTATGTTCTGTAAAATTAGAATTCGAACATGATCACTTCCGTAATGGGTATTCGCGTATTCTTTCATGCTTATGCAACACGGTAAACTGGTTGCTTATGCCTCTGGCCAGTTGAAGAACCATGAACGAAATTATCCTACTCATGACTTAGAGTTGGCAACAGTAGTTTTCCCTTGAAAATTTGGAGACATTACTTGTATGAAGAGAAAATACAGAGTTTCGCAGACTACAAGAGCTTAAAATACTTTTTCACTCCGAAGGAGTTAAATATGAGACAGCACCAATGATTGGAATTAGTGAAAGATTATGACTATGAAATTTTGTATCATCCAGGCAAATAGTATAATCCACGAGAAGGATTCATCATCTTGTTCCATCTTCCACATTTGGTACTGAGCTTTAGCGCCAAAAGTGGTTAGATACAAAGCATCGTTAAGGGATCCGAAGACATATGCAGAATAGAATTGGTTGTGGGGAAGAGAAAATTGATCCAACTTGTAATCTTCTAAATCCAAACGGTATATGACGTCGTTATGGTGTGTTTATAGTTTGTGTAGGTCATCGGTTCCAACCCAATAAAGGGCGCCATTGAAGTAATAAGCGCCCTTGGTATGAATGAAAATAGGAAGAAAACCGAGAGGATGAGGACGAAGACGAAGAGTAGTCCCAAATGTAGAAATCTCCATAAAGATTGAAGATTCATCAGAAGAGTCATTATATGTAAATCTAAGGAGTTTGAAGTACTTTGTGTTAAGACTAAATCCGAAGCCGTAATAGTATTTTTTAAAAATCTATTGTTAGTAATAGAATAGGAGGAAACATGGAGATACTCATTTGTGATGGATTTAATATGCAAATTACTAAATATTCTATTTGTTCAAAGCGAAAAGAACACAACAGAGAATTTTGGAAAATGCAGAAGAATATATAGGATTGAAGGTAAATGGCGGCAAGGCTGCTGTTCATCACTCCCATGTGTACATATTTAGGGTCAAAATCCATACATTGGATGTTTTTGGGGCCAGGAGAAGTAGAAGTTTGAGCAACCCAAAGAAAAAAGATCGGAATCAAACTGAACCTTCACAGTATTCTTCCATGATTTACATACCTGAAGGCAAGCTTGTAAATCGAAGATGCTGAGTTTGGAGAATATTAATTGATGAAGAATATCGAGTGGAATCTCTAAATTTGTGTTGCTACTCTTCTTCTCCATCTTAATCCCATCCTACTACCAAACTGTAACAGAGCAATTTCAAAGAAGAAGAAAGTCTACACAAACCCTAACTATACTCGAATCTGACCTTTGTCGTCTCGGAAGATGAAGCAAAAAACAGGGGGCGAGGCAAGGCAGCCACGGCTCTCCACTAATTTACATATTATCCAATTTATAATTTTAGTTATTTTATTTTATATATTTAATATTATTATATAAATATATTATTATATTATATTTTTTTCATATCCGTATTCTCGTTGTGTTCTTTAATTTCATAACACGTTATCAGCATGAGCTCCTGTCGTTTTTCTCGCTAAAGGTAGGTTTTAAGAGTATGTCAGTTTTTCCATCGTTATAATTAATAAATTTAATGTTATTTTGCATATTCAATATTTATTAAATTTTTAACATAAGTACAATATTTTATAATAGTGTTGCCATGACAAATCTCACAAAATTAGAATTTGTCACCCTTGATATTAACGACAATAATTATTTTTCATGGGTACTTGATGCCGAAATTCACCTGGATGCTATAAACTTGGGAGAAATAATTAAAGAAGGAAATACGACATTTAGTCATGACAAAGCAAAAGCTATGATTTTCCTTTTTCATCATATCCACGAGAGATTGAAAATGGAGTAATTTACAATAAAAAATCTTCGTATCTTGTGGAAAAATTTGAAAGAGAGGTATCATAATTTTTTTTTAAAAAAGTTATTCTTCCTAGAGCTCGTTATAAATGGATGCATTTGAGGCTACAAGATTTCAAATCAGTAAGTGAGTACAACTCTGCATTATTTAAAATAAGTTCAAAATTGTTGTTATGTGGAGAAAAACATTACTGATGCTGATATGTTAGAGAAGACATTTTCTATATTTCATGTCTCGAATATACTCCTATAGCAGCAATATCGAGATAAAGGTTTTAAACAGTATTTTGAATTAATTTTATGTTTTCTCGTGACCAAACAAAATAACGAGTTATTGATGAAAAATCATGAATCTCGACCAACTGGAACGATACCATTCCCTGAAGTGAATGCCGTGAATTTTAATAATAATCGAGGTCGAGGTTGTGACCGTGGCAAAGGAAGAAATAATTATTATTTTTGTGGTGGTCGTTCTAATCATTTAAATTTCAAAAGAACCACACAAAATGATGATCACAAAGGAAAAACTCCACAAGATAAAAGTTCAAAGAGTGTTGAAAATAAATGCTTCCGATGTGGAATGACTGGGCATTGGTCACGTACCTGTTGTACGTCAAAACACTTAGTTGACCTCTATCAAAGCTTCCTTGAAGGAAAAAGATAAAAATGTAAAAGCAAATTTTTCATACCAAGATAATGACATATTTGACCCATCTCAAATGACAAATATGGATGTGGCGGACTTCTTTCAATCTCCTAAAGAGAAGTTGGCACAGTTGGTGGCACATCAAGTGTTTCTTTTGATTTTGAGAATATCTAGACTTAATGTTATTTTGTACAATCCAAGTCTGATTACTCACCTTTTACACGTGGTAGAGGTATAACCTTTATTGCATTATTGGTGTATGTTGATGATATATTGGTGACAGAACTCTCATTTCATAAGACTACTTTTGTTAAAAAGTTTCTTAAGGATCTTTTTAAGCTTAAGGATTTGGGACAAGCCAAATATTTCTTGGGTTTAGAGTTATCTCGTTCCCACCAAGGTCTTTTCCTTTCCCAGAGGGAATATTGCTTATAAATCTTTGAAGACACTGATTACCTTGATGCTAAGCTAACCCTGTTGCCTATGAATCCTAACATTAAGCTTTCAAAGGACATTGGTACTTTGCTGAGAGATGAAAAAATCACTTGTTATGGAAGATTGATCGGACGTCTTTTATACTTATAGATATCACGACCTGACTTATGTTTTGTTGTTCACCATTATCGGCCCTAATTGGTTTTTCACCATCTTCAATACGTTCACCACTAAATATCACGTCTTGACTCAGTGTAAGCTAACTTTATTTAACTTTAGTTAAAGTATATGCTGTAGAACTAATTACATACTAGTGGGTTTCTTTTCACCTAGGCATAGAGCCTCCTAGACGTTGGTATAATTACATCGAACTGAGTTAAGAAATCTATGTTTTCTATTTCTCTCTTATCTCTTCCAGTTGTTTTTGTTTTTGTCTGACATCTTTTCTAGCTTACAACATCATTGTGATTCATTCTTCTTTATTTCAGGTCTGACTATGTAGTATATGAAATGAGAAAGATTTATTTTACATTTTAGTAATTTCTTTGATGTAAGAAGTATAAGGTTAATTGGATAACATTCTAAGTTAATTCCCTTTTTACTCCACTTGTAATAAAACTTTATAAATAGGAGCCTTTCTCTCTTGTATAAAAACAATTATTAGCACTTCAAAAAAAGATGCACAAAGTGAAGGAACTCTAATGGGAGAAAACCTTGGGCAGAAGTGGATTGACCAAATTCCATTTTCATCGAATATATAGTTTATAGTAAACAATTAAACAAGATATGCATTTGTTTCTAAATTACAATATGCTTTAGAAAGAATTAAAGGGCTTCAAGAAACCTCGCCTTTGAAGTACTTTTCTTCACGTTTTCCCTCGAATAAATCACGAGCTCCTTCAAGACCTTCTTCAAGATTAACCTCGAACAAAATCAGACACTACCACAATAGTTACCTTGGTATTCTCAAGGTGAGAACCCAGGAGTGGTGGGCTCTGACTATTTTGGTTAAGAAGGAAAACTTAATGTAAAGGAGGAAGATTGAGAACTCTAAAAAAACTAAGACAAAACAAACAGAACACTTCTGTATTTTTCTTTCTCAATCGTCCAACCAACTTTTTTTTTTTAAAAAAGAAGAAAATATTTTTCTTTTATTCTCCTTGCCAAAAATAACCACTACCCACTCACGTGGGTGGAGAGAAAAGGAGTGGAAGGGAGTTGTAACTCTCTTCCTTATTATAAAATAATAATAATATAAATACAAATATGATAACTAACTTATCATATTATATATATTAAATTATATGTGATATCAAATATAACATATAACCTATAGTTTTAATATTGTATCACATACAATATAAACTATAATTTTTTTTCTCTTTTATATGACATTTAATATAAATCATATTTATATTAAATTTAACAACTATGAATCCAATTCATTTGATGACCTCTTTTTTATTTTCCTTCTTGTTTTAGGGATGTGTGATGAAGGTGGGGGCTTTTGTTTAGTGAATAAAATGGATGTGTGTGCAAGCGTTCTAGTCCAGTAAGAATAAAATAGTAGTGTGTTTAACTTAAATTTTATTTTTCATAGGATAACTTCATTGTTTATGAATGAGACTTCAAATCAAATTCGTTCTAGTCTAGTAAGATTATTAGGGAAAAGAAAACCTATTAAATTAGTTTCATCAGCATGGGAACATTTTATTAAAGTAGAAGGATGTGATCATGAATATTCTAAGGTTGCTTGTAAGTACTGTGGGGTTACGTATGCCTGTGATTCCAAGAGAAATGGTACAACAAATCTAAAAAGACATATAGAGAAATGTAAGAAGAAGATAAATAATCCAAAGATTATGTTGAAGGAGAGGGAGATTTTGAAAGTAGTTTGATGGCTACATCCTTCACTTAAGAAAATTGTAGAACAATGCTTGCTTGTATGGTCATATTAGATGAATTTTCATTTAAGTTGTAGAAAGTGAAGGATTTTGTAAATTTTGTTAGGTATTAAATTTGAAGTTTTTTTTAATTCCATCAAGAGTAGCTATTGCAAAGAATTGTTTTCAAATGTACGTGGGGGAGCAAAAAAAGTTAAAGAGTTGACTCAAAGTAGTCAAAGAGTTTGTTTAACAACTGATACATGGACTTCCGTGTAGAATATTAATTATATGATTATAATGGTTTATTTCATTGATTGTGATTGGAATTTGCACAAAAGTATTCTTAACTTTTGTCAAATAGCTAATCATAGAGGAGATACAATAGGTAGAGCAATTGGAAAATGCTTAGAAAGTTGGGGTATTGATGGGCTTTTTACCATAACGGTCAATAATGTAAGTTCAAATGATAGAGCTATTGCATATTTGGTTAAAAAGTTTAGAGGCTGAAATGGAATGGTGTTAGATGGTGAATTTTTTCAGGGATGTTGTGCTCATATCCTTAATTTAACAGTTAATGATGCTTTAAAAGATTTGCACATGTCTATCGTGTGAATTAGAAATGCTGTGAAGTATGTTAGGCCATCTCCTGCAAGATTGCAAATATATAATGATTTTGCTAAAGAAGAAAAGATGTCTTACAATAGATGTTCCAACACAATGGAATCCAAATTTCACTATGTTGGACAAAGCGATTAAGTGTGAAAAGACATTTGAAAGATTCAAAGAGCATGATCCCAGTTATTTGCCAAATGATGATATGCTTACTATTGAAGTTTGGGATAATGCAAAAGTGTTTATAGAGTTCCTAAATACTTTCTCAGAGGTAACGATAAAGTTTTCAACATCTATCTCTGTGACTTCAAACATATTTTTTCATGAACTATGTTTGATCCAAGAAATAATACGTGAATACTTGTTGTATGAGAATGCATTATTGAGTCAGATGATATTACGCATGCAAACAAAATTCAACAAGTAATGGGGTATAACTACAAGTGAGAAGACCAATTTACTGTTATATGTTGCTGTAGCTCTTGACCCTAGATACAAGTTGACTTCTTTTAGTTATTGTTTTAATGAATTTTTGGAGGAAGAAAGTGCAAAAAAAAAAATGGACGAATAAGGTTGAAGAAGCATTTAGTCGCTTGTGTGATGATTATTGTATAAGATGTCAATGCCAAAAGAACAATATCCACAAACACAATCATCTACACCTATTGAAGGATTTAGCTTTCAAAGTCAAAGTGAAATACCTTCTATCTCATCTAGTGGATTGAGTGTAACTGGATCTTATAAGGTACGTGCTGCGGTTCATGATAGATTTAAACAAAGTAATAAAATAGGTCCAGATGATGCTAAAACAGAGGTGACTCGTTATCTAGGTGAGACTCGTATAGAAGATGAAAATTTAGATATGCTAAATTGGTGGAAGTTGAATTCTTCTCGATTTAAGATTATTAGCCTAGTAGCCAAGGATAACTACAATATTCCTATATCTACTGTGCCATTTGAGTCGGCCTTTAATGCTGGAGGATGAGTGTTAGATTCTTTTCGAAGTTCATTAACTCCTCAAACTATAGAGACACTCATTTGTGCTAAAAATTGGCTTCAATCTAAACATTTGGATGATATGACTGAAGAAATTGATGGGCTAAAGAAATTGACGAGGGTAATAAATAATGTTATCGTAATGACTACAAATTTTATTTATTTCATTATTTGGCAATTTTCATTTATGAGCTAATTGTTTTCCATTTTGATCTAAAATTCATAAACATATGAATGGAGATGAAAGCTTCCTTTGAGAATTTGAATTATGATTCTATGGTTCTAAGTTTTTACTCTTAAATTTTATTTACATATGTTTTTTTTTATTTGTATTAAAACTAAACTTGTTAAGTATTCAACTTTTTTTTTTTCCATAGAATCTTGAAGTATGATGATCGAATTAGAGTACGTGATGAAGATGAAGATAAAATACTTGACGAAGGGTTTTGGGAATAATTGTATAGAATGTTGATGAATTTTCCTTTCCCCCTTTAAAAAACTTTGTTTTCATTTTACAAAACTTGTATTTCCTCTCTTTCAATTTTTGTTGATCATTTTTTGTGCTCTTTTAATTTGTAAGTGCAGGTGGAGTTTTGGATTTGTTTGTTGTTGACCATTTTCGGATTTATACCTAAAATTATATATGCAATTTATGTTGTCATGTATGTTTGTTATTTATTGATGAATTAATTTTTAGATGGAAATTTTGTGATGAGTTATCCAAGTTGTTGACTATTGAAAATTGTTCCAAGTTAATAATAGGAGTAATAACTTAAAAGCAAAGAAAGATGAAGGNCTTGTTTCAGGTCGGTTTCCCTTGAAAATCGACCCGACTCGATCCAATTTCACCCTTAATTTTAACAAACTAATTTCGCAAATGTCTTCTATTTATTTATTTTACATTTATTTCATCACTTGAATTGTTGAATTATTAAGGGGTCATTTGATAAGCAGTTAATTTTTAGGCTCCATTTAGTAATCATTTGGTTTTTCACTTTTGTTTTTTAAAATTAAGCCTATATCATCCACATTTCTTATAAGTTAAAATCCTACTTTCATATAAAGAAAATAAGTTGAAAAACCCAACATATATATTGTAATGTTCTAAAAAGAAGATGGAAATAAAAGAGATAACCATAATAGTAAAATATAACAAACCAACATTTAATTCCTCATATTTTACACCATCACACAAACATACACAAATGCACACAAATACACAAAAACATCATAGTATGTTGAATGCTTGGAAATTACTGAGAAGAACATATATAATACATCATTAGTTCAACCTGTGGCATATGAAAGTAAGGTGCCTAAAATAGGCATGCCTCCAAGTTTTACTAATCAAAAGAGGAACCCAAATCCCCCAAAACCCAAAAATGAAACCAAGTGCTATGCTTAAATAAAACCACTCATCAATTATATGATTTTCATCACCTTCGTCTTTTGGTTCTCCCGTTTCTACATTTGGAGTGTTCCCTTCCATTTGGCAACTGTTGATTAGTGGAGGCCCGCATAAATGGTTTCCAAGAAAGCTGGATGGATCTAAGCGTTGGAGTTGTGTGCTGCTTGGAATTTGACCTGACAAGTTGTTGTAAGACAAATTCAAGTAACTCAAGAATGTCAAGTTGGACATGCTTTGGGGTATTTGCCCCCAAAGTTGGTTCCTTGACAAGTCAAGAGACTCTATGCTTTTCATCGTTCCAATGTGTTGTGGAATATTTCCTCTTAAATTATTCCCGGAGAGATTTAAAGATATCAAGCCAAAGAGAGCTGTAATTTCTTCAGGGATTTCTCCGGATAAATTATTGTATGAAAGGTCCATGCTAGTCATAAGGCCAAGTATTTTTTGGTACTCGAATTCTTTTCCTTTGGTGGTGACAAATGCTTGCTCAAAAACTTCAAAACTAGAACCACTAACGTAGTAAAAAATTTGACTTGAAAAACGCCATTCTGTAGCCATAACTGGAAAATTACCAAAGCAATGTGGTATCTGGCCAGTTAAATTGTTATTCCCAATGTCCAAGATTTGAAGCGATGAGAGATTGCAAAGTTGGTGTGGGATTAGACCACTAAATTGATTGGATCGAAGGCCAAGAAGCACGAGGTTTGACAAATTTGTACCAATCCAAGGTGGTATGCTTCCACGAAATGCATTGAAACCAAGATCTAATGACATCAATTGAAAGCACTTTTGTAGAGGTGAGTGAGATGAAATTTCTCCAATAAGATTGTTGTTGCGTAGGTTCAATGACATTAGTTGGGTTAGACTACCCATAGAGTTTGGTAAATTGCCAGACAAATCATTGTTATTCAACTTCACTAACATTAAGGATGTCCATTTTGACCAACAATCAGGAATTCTTCCAGATAAACGATTGTGTCCAAGAAAAAGAAGGTTTAATTGATTGGTTTCTCTTGAATGACAAAGGAAGTGATCAAGGTTTCCTGAGAACGAGTTATTGGAAAGATCAAACTCCAAAACGTTGGAGGATATGCGAGGCAAGCTGCCATGAAATTTATTGGAAGCGAGGTATATGTTGCTGAAGGTAAGAACAAAACTAGGGACTCGACCTGACAATTGGTTGTGAGAGAGATTTAAGTACGAAGAAGAAAAATTTGGATTAGGAAAGCTCCAAAACATATGTGGAACCATGCCCGAAATTCCGGTATTAGACAAATCAATAGAAAAAACCATATTTTGTGGTTTGATCCATATGGGAAATTGGGGACCTAAGTTGCAAGAACGTAAATGTAATCGATAAAGCTTAAAAGGAGGAGACCATCCATTAGAGAAATTCAAAGTTAAATTATTCCCTGATAGATCTAAGTCTATCAAGTTCACGAGATTGGCAAAGCTAACTTCAGATACCATGCCTTCCATGCAATTATTTGAAATGCTTAGTGTTTGTAATCTCGACATAGATCCTAAGCTTTTTGGAAGACTTCCATTTAATTTATTTTCAGCAAGATCCAAAAAACTCATTGAACCTAAATTTTGTATCGACTCTGGAATTGGACCAGAAATGAAGTTATTTGAAAGATCGAGGTATCTCAAACTTCTTAACTTTGGAAGATTATTTGTCAAATGACCTGAAATATTATTCCTACTTAAATCTAAGTTCATCAAACTATTTGCGAGACACCCAGAAAAGCTGTCAAAAAATTCAGATAATTTTCGATTAAAATTATTTTGGTACAAATAAATGGTGTTCAAGTTGCAAAGAGATCCCATTGATTTTGGTGTACTCCCTTCAAGTTTATTGTTTGAAAGGTCAATAAGCACTAAGTTAGTGAGGTTGGCAATGTGGGGTGAGATCTCCCCTTGTAAGTCAAGAGAGATAAGGTACAAATATTGAAGATTATGGAAAGAATAGAAAGAAGTGGGAATGGAGGTTGAAGTGAAATTGTTGAATGAAAGATCAAGATATGTAACAGTCGATAAGGTTTGAAAATTATTTGGAATTGGGCCTTCAAAATTATTTGACCTTAGGTCTAAATAAGAAATTTTTGGAAGACTAAACAACCATTCTGGTAGTGTGGAATTTAAGTTATTATATTGTAAGATGAGACTCTCAAGGGATGTTAAATTTGAAAAGCCTTTAGGAAAAGAACCAAGAAAATCACATCCAGATAGATCAATTGAAACAAGGCTACCAACAGTTGACATCCATTTTGGAATAGAGAACAAACCGAAGTTGTTATATGAAATATCAAAAATTGAGAGTGAAGTGAAATTCACCTGGCTCAAAGGTGTAATATGATTGAGCTCACAGCCAGACATGTGAAGTTCTACTAGATAAGGAAGCTTATTGATCTCTAACAACCAATTAGACACTTTACTAAGGTTTACTTGGCTCAAATCCAAACTCAACAATGAACGAAGACCTTGAAGCCATTGAAGGTTTTCACTATACAATAATTTAGCGTCATCGAGAAATCGAAAATTACCTCGCAAACTCAAATATTGCAAGTTAGATAAATTTCCAAGCTGATAAGGTACCAATCCTTGAAACCCTGAACTTGTGAGGTTAAGATAATTCAAACTTGTTAGTGAACCAAAGAAGCTTGGGATCGGAATCCCTCCGAAATCATTATAACTGAGATCGATACGACTTATATGGCTCAAATTTAAGATCGAGTCACTTAAACTTCCCTTCAACTTATCATTGAGAAAAGAATTCATCTCCTTCAAAGTATTCCAATTAACAAACCTATTTCCAAGGTTGAGTTGTTTGACATGTCCAGTTAAGCTGTCGCAACGAATTGCAGCCCATTTACAACAATCTGTCCCAACGAGCCATGATGAGAGACGGTTTGATGGGTCAACAAGCACTTCTTTGAATTTCAAAAGTGCTTCTCGCTCGATTTCAATACAAGCTGCATGTGATGCATTTCTCTTACCCATGCCTTTGGTTGCCATGAGACATGAAATGAGGACAAGGATTTCAAAGCCTACTGCAAATTTGAGTCTATCCATATTGATTTCATGTACCAATTCCAATACAGATTGAACGACTTGTTATTAATAAGAAGCCCAATCAAGTTGGTCAAACAAATTATCACTATCAATCATCTACGAAATTTCTGGTGAAAGAAAATTATTTGATTATTGCAAAGCAAAGTCACACAATAGTTATAATTTATAAATAAGTTTATGTTGTACTAATCCATGCCCCTACTTTCATAAATTTAAATATATTTGTCAATCAAGTATTGACAAGAAAATTAAATAAGTCTTTTTCAAGGAATGAATGGTTGAATTTTTTTGAGTTGTACTTAAAAATAAAGAAATAAAAAAGACCTATGGCCATGACCCTGCCCTGGTTGGTTATTATTATTATTCATAAAATTTTTTTTACACACTATCCGCCTTATTTGGTAATCGTTTGGTCTTGAATTTAGGTTTATGAAAATGAAGTTTTTTTATAAGTATAAGAAAGTTGAATTATCAAAAACGAAAAATAAAATGATTACTAAACAAGACTTAAATGACCAATTTATCTACAAATATAGCAAATTATTATAAAGTTTCCTCAGCTCATTAGATAAGCTTTCTGTTCTTTTGTTTTTTTTTTGTTATATTTGAAAATATTTTTAGTGATTTTGCCTTTTAAAACAATTTCTTTTGTTAAAAAAATGGCTTAAACTATAAGTTTAGACCTTCTACTTTTAAGATTGTGTCTAAAGAGTCCTTAAACATTTTAGAAATATCTATTAGATTCTTGAACTTTTAGTTTGTATTAAAATGTCTACAAACTTTTAAAATATTCTAATAAGTTCTAAAAATATTCAATATTTGGACTAATAAGTTCCTAACCTACTCAAATTTTTAAATCTTAATTGATATGTTAGATATAAAATTAACTCTTATGTTTTATAAGACCTTAAACTTTCAATTATGTTTAGTAGGTTATTGAATTTTAAAAATGGTAAATAATCGAATGACTAATTATATACATAATTTGAATTTCGTGGACATAGTGGACACAAAATCAATAGAAATTTCATCTGTTCAATCATTTATATTTCACTTTAGAAAATAATATTAAAAATATTTTCAAACAGTTTCCAAACACATTTCATATTTACTATAAATTAACCAAATAAAACACCCATATATATAGTCTTATCGATTATGTTTTTTTATGATTTTAATATTTCATGTCATATATTCACTATTTATAATTAAAAATATATTCCTTTAAAAATTTATGTTCTAAAGATTTTAACCACACGCATCACATATACCTTTAAATTAATGTATTAAAAGCAACATCAAATACAAAGTTCAAAATATTGATGTCAATGAAAACATTTAAGTCTTGATTCTATGAAAATATCAATGTCGATGAAAATTTCAGAAACTTTAAAGAAATTGATAGAAATTATTGTATTTAGTTAACGAAACTTCAATTAAATAACTTAATTAGACTATATATGACCATTTTTAATAATCATTTCTTTAAAGTAAAACAACATCTAATGTACATAGCCTATGAGTGTGTAAATTTCAATGCAAGAACATAAATGAAAAAAAGAAATGGAAAATAACAACATAATAATATAAAATATTAGTAATTAATTACAAAATTCAAGAAAATAAAAAAAATATTTGCATAAAAATTAGTTGAAAATTGTTTATTGTAATATGCATATGTTTAATACCAAAAAGATAATAACCTTCAAATTTAACTTAAATAGTTAAAAATTAAAGTAAATTACATCAAATCATTAATCAATCAAAATGAAAGTTAACTCAACAGTAATTAGTATGAACTTATTTGTTAGAGATCGAAATTTCGATTCCTTACCTCTTGAATGAGATCGAAATTCTGTTTCCTTATCTCTTTATCTCTATCGTCAAATAGACAACCAATAAACAATTATTAATTTTTCTCTTGCCTTTGCGTGGACTTGAGCACCATCATTGTTAACAGAAAAATGGAAAAATAATAATAATAATAATAATTGGCACAATTAACAGGTGGCATGACAATTACCAAAAGACTTCATATGTTGATGCAAGACTTTTGACTAATTATTGAGCAAATTAAAAGTTAAATAAAAAATTGAAAATAAAAGAGTTCATATAGGACAGAAACTCAAAAGCTGCATATATAATTTTTGTTAATGAAATATTATTTAAGAAAAATAAACTTATACGATTTTATGGATTAAAAATATTTAGAAAATCAGTCCAAATCATAGAGGTGGCATTCCGTCAAATAAATTAATATTAAGATTGGTGAATGAGAAATTTTAGTTTATTACAAATTTTCGTGTCATTTTTTAAATTAATGATAAAATTAAAATTATTAAATTTGAGATTAATTATAAATTTACGTGTGTCTTAAATTAAAATTGATGACAAGAAAATAATAAACTCTAAGACACCGTTTGGTAATCGTTTCATTTTTTGTTATTGATTTTTGAAAATTAAGTCTATATTCTCTCATTTTCTTATCATGATTTACATCTTTCTTAAGTACATGAGTTGAATTCTTAGCCAAAATTTAAAAAGAAACACAAGTTTTTAAAAACTATTTTTTGGCTCGGTAACCATTTCAATTTTGGTTTTTTATTTTTGAAAATTAAGTCTATTTTCTTTCCATTTCTTACAATGATTTTCATATTCTTGAAGTACAACGGTTGAATTCTTAACTAAATTTCAAAAACAAAAATAAGTTTCTAAGATTTATTTTTTTAGTTTGCTTCATTTTTTAAACCATTGATAAAAGTAGATAACAAAGAAAGAAATTTGGAGGTGAGAGTAATGTCTATAAATTTAATTTTTAAAAAATAAAAATAAAAATAATAAAAAAAACAAATCATATGATTATGAAATAGGGCCTTAGTTTTCAAATTATGGTTTAGTTTTAAAAAACATGGACAAAAAATAAATAACAAAAAGATAAGTGAGAGGTGGAAGGGATCCTCGTAGGCTTAATTTTTAAAAACTAAAAATAAATAATCAAATAGTTATTAAACGGGATCTAAATAATGTCACATGTTTATATTACAATCATTTATAAGCTAGTCAATTCGGCCATAATATTTGGGCCAAAGTCCAAATAAGCCAAATGGTCAACTTGAGGAATAAGAAAATTTAAAGTTGATTTGTAAATATAGCAAAAATGTTTGTAAATTAGGAAAATGATAGAATCGATTAATCGATTATTAATTAGTAATTATGGAAGGAAAAAATACCCCTAATTCTAAAAGAATAAACAATAATTACATTGTGTTTAATAATTTAGCAGATTCATTTTCTGTAAAATGTAAAGCTACAAACTCAAATACACCATACTTATACCAGAAGATGACTCATCTATATCTATTGACCTTGAACGGATCAAATTTTTGCAGCGGAAACAAGTGATCATTTTACTTCGATTTTGTTTGGAATTAAAATACAAAAAGAAATATAGAAAACATGCACAATATTATTGTTGTGATTTATGCTCTAAAGCCTTGTAGTTAATTAGTTATTTGATATAATAATTGATTATTTTAAATATGTAATAATTAGTTATTCATTATGAAAAAATCGAATGTTATTTTATGAGACTTGAATAGTAGACATACAAGTGGATCATGTTCAAATAATAACATAAAGGGTCTATAGTATATGAATAAAGTTAGGTCCTTATCCTTGTAATAATATGTATATGACCCACTTTGTAAGTGTTACAAATATGATGTGATCCAATTTGTTCATGCGAAGACATATGAGTGGGGGTATCCTATATAATGAGTTTGTATAAGACTGGGTTGCGAAATCATTAATCTCTCTTTGTAACAATGTTAACTGAAAAAATTAATATTTAATAGGATAACCATATTTAACTTAATCTCAATCTTGAGTGAGTTATGAACTCCTACCTATGAGGGCTTGTCTTTCAATTTGTATGGATGAGAGTGTCCGAGTTATGACTTAATAAGCCCATCCTTTTGGGGACGAGACCGAATGGGAAGTTGGAAAGATAACTACACAAGATGAAATTCACTCATTCCCGCCTTTAGGGTGAGTAGATGAGTAGTTCCCTTAAATTCTGATTCCGGGTCTTGAACAAAGGGTACTTGCTCTGTTATTGGCTCGAGAAAGACTTGATTTATGGTATGACCAAAAACAAATTGTTCATTATAGGGATTAGTGGTACTTAAGGAGCGAGGGTAATTACATGGGCAAAACGATAATTTGACCCAACTGTAATTACGAAGAATTCACGAAGGAACAACTTACTTGTAATGGTTAAAACCATAGATGCAACATATTCTATAGTGTGAAGAGTGTAACTATAGGTTTTTAGTTGAGTGACCCATTGTTAATGAATGCTGGTTAATTTAATTACAAAGTTTAATTGATTAACCTCAGATCATTAGAGTTTCAAATATGTAGTTCCATTATGTCCCCTTGCTAGCTCATAACGGGTAAGCAAGGACCATTAGTTTTAAAAGAATTTGAAATGTTCAAATTTATTAAGAGAATATTCAATGAATGTATATGATACAATTAAGATAATGTATATAGATATATCATAGTATACAGTTAATTTTGAATAAGATCCAAATTTAAACCTACATAATAAAAGGAGATTTATTGTATCTGAATAAGATTCAAATAATAAATAATATGAATGAGATTCATATTAAAACTATAGGTTAAAAGTTAAAGTGAATAAGATTCATATTAAGACTATAGATTAGGAGAGAAACACATTTGAATATGATCTAAGTCTTTAATTAAATATTAGATATTTACTTAATAAATTTAATTTAATTAAATTAGTTTAATTTAATTAATTAAATGAATAAAGAAGTGGGTACTTATCGAATTTAATCAATTAAATTAAATTAAATTAAATAAATAGGAAAGTGGGAGTTATCCCACTATATGGGATATCACACAGAAAAGTTTTTTCTTTTTCTTTTTTTTTTTTTGGAGTTGATTTAAATTAGTTTTTCCCATCTTCATTCTCTCAAGTTTTTTAATAGAGAAAAGTTATTTGTGAAAATTACTCTCTAACTAAAATTTCCTATATTTCAAAAGGAGGTTCCCAAAAACCGACTTCTTACTAGCGAATAGCGGGAAAAACCATATGGAAGCATCTTGATGTAGTAGTGGAGATCTGTTTGTTAAGAAAGAAGAGGATGTTGGAATTCTTGAACACAGTATTCAAAGGTGAGTTCTTTTTTTCCTATAATTTTTCTTAACCTGTGAATATTGTAAACCTTGTTTACTATATTTTTTTCTCTTCTTTTCTATGTTATGATTTCCAATTCTACTGTGAGATTCGATTTCTTCAATTGTAACTTCACAGGTTAAGCAAGGAAATATATGGAAAAATAATTTAACCTTTGAAGAATATTTTCTTAAAAATACACAATATTGTTCTTCCTCAACTAACAAATCTTTGACATACAATAACATGACACCTCCATAGGATCTCCCTGATTATTCTTTTAGCAAAGATTGATTTGTAGGAACTTCCTTTTGAAAGAGAAAAGGGAATTTTTATTGAGGGGGTGAGTTTTTATAGAGAACCATTTTCTCTATAAAATGCACGAGAGAGAAGAAAGGGAGGGTGAGAGAGAAAAAATCCTCTCTTCTGCAAGAACTAACTTTCTTATTTTATTCTTCACAGAGAACAATTTTCTCTTTTTTCTAACATGAAGTGTGAGAAATAAAAACTACCCACTTCACCCATGAATTAAATTAAACCAAATTAATTTTAATTCAATTAATTATTAATTATAATAATTAATAACTAATTGAAATTAATTAATTAATTTACAAAATTAAATATCTCGCTCTTATAACCTATAGTTTTTAACATGAATCTCATTCATATTAACTTCCAATTTACAGTTCTAATATGAATCTAATTCAAATACATGTCCTTTTATATATATATATATATATATATATACTATATTAGTTGTATCATATAGAATGAATATTATTCCCTAAATTAATTTGAATAATTCAAATTCTTTCCAAATTATTTGTCCTTGTTTACCTGTTGTGAGTTAGTAGGGGTCTTAATGGACTTATAGATTATAAGCTCCAATGATCCGTGATTAACTAATTAAACTCTTTAATTAAATTAACCAATATTCAGTAACTATGAGTCACTTCGCTAAAGACTCATAATTGCACTCTTAGCACTACAGAACATGTTGTGTCCATGGATTTAACCATTACAAGTAAGTCAATTCTTCATGAATTGTTCGTAATTACAGTTGGGTTAAATTAACATTTTACCCTTGTAATCACCTTTTACTTCTTAAGTACCACCGATCCCTCTAATGATTAATCTATTTATGGTTCTACCATAAACAAAATTTCTCTAGGGTCAATGAGAGGGTGAGTACCGTTTGTTCAAGACTTGGAACAACACTTAAGGAAAGTCTCATCTACTTACCCTAAAGGTGGGAAGGCGTGAATTCCATCTTGTGTAATTATGTTCATAGCTTCCCACTCGGTCTTGTCCCCAAAATGGTAGGCTTATTAAGATGGTGACTAGAGCCACCCTCACTCATACAAATCAAAAGACAAGCTTTCACAGGCAAGAGTTCATAACTCATTCATGATTGAGGTCGAGTTACATATGGTTATCCAATGAAATATTAATATCTTTAGTTAATGGCGATACAAAAAAAGATTACTGATTTTGTGGTCTTGTCTTATACAAACTCATTGTATAGAATACCTCCACTCGCATGTCTTCACACGAATAAATTGGATCACATCATCTGTAACACTTACAAAATGGGCCATATACATATTATTACTAGGATAAGAACCCAACCTTATTCATATACTATTAATCCTTTAGGTTATTATATGAATATTATTCACCTATATGTCAACTACATACCTTTCAAGTCTCCTGAAATGACCATGAATTTTTACTATAATGTGTAACTCATTATTGCATATTGAAATAATCAACTATTATGCAAACAACTAATTACTTGTTAGGCTTTAGGGATAAATCCCCAAAGACCCTAGCTAACACACATCCTCAAATATCCCTCGTTAGATTAGATGTACTAAAACATGCTATCCAACCAAAAAAAAAAAAAAAAAAAAATAGAAATCAACCCACTCAAAAAATTAAAAAATCAATCAAATATAATAACAAAAAAAAAAAAAAACTTGAAACTTTCGTTCCTTCGTTCCCAATCCTTCATTTCCTACCAAATCAACCTTTTTCCCTTTTCCCCCTTCAATTTGACCTGTGCAAACAAGAAGCTTCTTCCCCTTCGTTTTGAACTGTTCAAGCAAGTAGAGAACTAAAACATTTTTTTCTTAAAGTTTAAGTTTGAGATTAGAAGAGTGCACATGATGACGAGGATCCGTGGAGTTTCCATAGACAAAGAAGAATACATGTAGGAAAACACTGCCAATCTCAGACTCAAAATCATGGGTCTAAACTCACTAGCTTTAGAGAATATTTTACATGCTTGCACGTAAGATTTTGTAGGGATTTGAGACACCCATTTTCATCTTATGGAGTTTACTTATAATAATAGTTATCAGTTTACTATTGGCGTGATACCATTTGAAACTCTTTATGAAAAAAGGTTGCACGTCACCTGTTTATAGGGATGAAATTGGAAAACGAAACTTTGTTGGGACTTGAGTTAATATAGATTACCAGTGAGGCTATCTGGAATGGAAACATCACAAAGTGGATAGAAAAGTTATGCCAATACTATGCATATAGACTTGGAGTCTGAGTAAGTGAAAGTGGCACAAGGAAAGGGAAGTTGGGTCCACGTTTCATTAGGCCATTTTAAATATTGGAGCGAGCTGGCCCTGTAGCTTATCGATTGACTCTACCGCCTACACTCTATAATTCATATTTTTTTCCATGTTTCTATGTTGAGAAAGTACATAGCATATCTATCTCATGTAGTAGACTACAAGCTCTTGTAATTGAACGAGAAACCTACTAAAATTCTTGTAAGGGAAGTGAAGATTTTGTGCAATCGAGAGATAGTGCTAGTGAACGTGCTATGACAGAATCATCAATTTGAGAAGGCAACTTGGGAACGAGAGGACGAGATGAAAATAAAGTACCTAGGGCTTGTTTGAAATAAGAACTTTCAGGGAAGACAATTCCTAAGAAGTGAAGAATGTAACATCCTAAGACTTTTGGTAAATTTAAATTAACTATCTCATATTATTCGATTTTATTTTCCCTTTAATTTTAGATTATTGGAACCAAGATTGAGATAATTGAAATAGATAATTAATTAACTTGATTGGTTTGTTGGACCTTGTTGAGATTAAATAAATGAGAAAAGTAGACTTATTTAGAGATTAGGCTTTGACTTTGAATTAGGGTTTAACCTTAAAAAGGAGAATATATGTGTGTGTGGGTATCCTTCTTTTTCTTTTTTTTTTTTCTTTTTTAAGAAGGAAATCATTTTTTCCTTTTTCTCTTCCGTTTCCAGCCATGAGACCCCCCATCCCCCCTTATTGTCAACCCTTTGTCTCTCAGCTTTCTGTTGTGCAACCTCAATGCCTAATAGCACCGAAATTGTGTTATCTTCCTCTTCTTCATTAAGATCTTTGGTCTATTTAGTGAGCTTAATTGATAATTTTATAGGTCTTGGGTGCCTAAGAGGTAGAACGAGGCGTTTAGTGTGAAAAGGTGCTAAAACAATTGAAATTGGAACTCAAATGCAACAAGTGAGAAGAAGACTGAAGAATTACGAAACTGTCATTGATGAGCGTTGGCAACAGTGCAGCAGTGCTATGCTTGGCACATTTTCAAGAAAGCTCCAAATTTGTGATGGTTGGGTAGCGCCTCTATTGGGTTTTATGCCCTAAAACTCGTAGATAATAAGTGTTATTAATTGACCATCATCAATAAAGAGTTATAGATATTGATTTAATAAATGTTATTGTGTTGTATTCTATTTTGTCTTAATAATCCTAAATCCAATAAACTAACATCCAAGACTGCCTTATGAGTCTTGAACTGTATGTAGAGACATACAAAGATCAATATTCAAGATATAACCTAAAAGGGTCTATAGTATAGGGATAAGGCAGGGTACCTTACCCTGATAACACTATGGATACAATTCACTTTGTATGTGATACATGATGAAACATAAAGAAAGCATGCAATAGCAGAAGCGAAGATCGATAACATTCTAATTAGATTAACACTAAGAATAAGCATGCATAAAGCATTAGAAAATACAACCTTTGAAGAATCCACCGCAATTTTCCTTTCCGAGCTCGATCAACACCACCAATGGTAAATCCTCACTATTCTTCGGTTGAAAAACATAGTGGTGGGACCATTTTGTTAGTGAAGACAAGGGAATTTCATTCTAGTAAAGTGTAGAGTAAAGAGATTTTGGTGTAAGAGTAAAGTCAAAAGTCAAAGAAGCATTAGTTCTTACACATTTCAAAAACCAAACTATTTAAAAACAAATTACATGCAAAATTCTATCTTGCATGTCTTCCACCTAAAACTCTACTAGCATGTAATATTTAGGTATCAAGCTTTGGAAGACCTAGTTAATCAACATTCCTTAACTAACAGGATTGTCCACTATAGCCTGTAGTTTCAATCCCCTCACTATAGATATATTATGTGTTCATTTGATATAACTGTCATCGATAAGTTGATTCTTCACAGGTTATTTGTAACCTTAGCTAGATAAATTACCGTTTTACCCCTAAGTTACATTTTTTTCTCCTTAAGTACCATTGTCTCTTTAATGAACAATTGATTTAGGATCTTAATCACTAAATTCATTCCCTCTCAGGGCAACGAGAGGATGGAGCCCCTTGTTCAAGACCTGGAATCAACCCTTAAGGGAACAACCTTTTTACTATCCCTAAAATGGGTAGGAGTGAATTTCATCTTGCAAATTCTATGTCCCCAGCTATCTACCCATTCTTATCCCTAAAATGGGAGGCATATTGAGCAGTGTTGTTGAATTTAACCTCACCTATGCAGATCAAGGGACAATCTCGAATAAACAAGAGTTCATAGACAGTTTAGGATTTAGATCAAGTTATCTAGTTCATCAAGAAGTGAAATTAATCAGTGTTAATGATAAACGGTGTTAATATGTAACAATGATTATTTTGTGGTCAGTCTTACACAATCTCATCATATAGAATACCCACGCTCACATGTTTCTACATGAACGAACTGATCACATTGTTTATAACACTTTACAACATTTATAACAATCATAAAGCGGGTCGTATTCAATGGTATCTCCAGAAATAGGTACCCAATCTAATCCAAGTAGTATAGACGATTTAGGCTATTTTACTCGAACTTGATCTAGTTTATGTCTTCACATAAAGTCCAAATATTCATAACAATAGTCAAAGGTTCAAAGTTTATTGGATTTAGATTTATTAAACAATCAGCAACATTTGTCTGAATAAACTTCATATATGTTTACTGTTTACAAACTACGAGTTTTAAGACATACAACCCAACAAACTCCCACTTGGACTAAAATTCCTAGTAGGTTACAACAAAGTTGAATGCTATGAGAGAAAACTAAATACAATAAACTAGGGCATCCCATGCCCATAATTTCTCCCATTTTCCCTATTTATTCTACCCGTAGTCCTAAATTCTTCAGGTGACCCTTGAAAATCTTAGCCGGGAAGGCCGTTGTAAACAGATCAATAATATTTTCCTCATACGCTATTTGTCTCACAACAACGTCTTCTCTTAGCACGATCTCTCTAATGAGATGATATTTGTGCTCAATATGTCTTCCATGCTTATGGCTTCTAGGTTCTTTGGAGTTCGCTATTGCCCTATTGTTATGGCAATACAAAGTGATTGACAGATACATGTCTGGAACAACTTCCAAATCATTTAGAAACTTTCTAAGCCATACTGCTTCCTTGGTTGCTTCACATGCAACAACATATTATGCTTCCATTGTGGAGTATGCAATACAACTATGCTTAATACATCTCCATTCTACTACTCTTCCATTTAGTGTGAACACTGATCTTGAATAGATCTCTTGGAGTCTATATCAGTCTGAAAATTGGACTCAGTATATCCCATAAGGATCAAATCCTTATTTCTATATACGAGCACGTAGTTCCTCATTCTCCTAAGATACTTGAGAATATTCTTAACAGCAGTCCAATGTTCATAACCAGGATTGGACTGATACCTGCTGACAATCCGTACTGCAAAACATATGTCTGGACGAGTACATAGCATTGCATACATCAGACTTCCGATTGCTGATGCATAGGGGACTTGTTTCATATCCTAATCTTCTTAAGGTGTCTTAGGAAATTATTCCTTTGACAAATGTATTCCATTCCTAAAATGTAAAATACCTCTTTTGGAATCCTGCATCTTAAATCTAGACAACACCTTGTCTATATAAGATGTTTGAGGCATGGCTTACGTTCTGTTCTTTCGATTTCAAATTATTTGAATCCTAATGATATACTGCACTTCTCCCAGATCTTTCTTTTAAAATTGGATAGCTAGCCAATTTTTAATGTCAGTTAGGTATCCTACATTATTCCCAATAAGTAGGATATCATCTACATACAAAACTAGAAATGCTAAAGTGGAGTTGATGATTTTTTTTTTGTATACACACGGTTCATCAATGATCTGTTCAAAGCCATAAGATTTGACCATAGTATCAAATCTTATATTCCAAGATCTGGACACTTGTTTCAATCCACAAATAGATCTCTTCAGTTTGCAAACTTTTTGCTCCTGGCCTTGTTCAATGAACCCTTCTGGTTGGACCATATAAATACTCTCTTCAAGATCTCCATTTGGAAAGGCAGTTTTGACATCTATTTTTCAAATTTCATAATTATGAAAAGTGGCAATGGACAAGAGTATCCTGATTGATTTGATGATAGTAATAGATGAGAAGGTTTCTTCATAGTCCACCCCCTTAACCTGGGTATAACCTTTTACTACTAACCGGGCTTTATAGTTTTGTATCTTTCCCACCTGGGTATAACCCTTTGCTACTAACCGGGATTTATAGTTCTGTACCTTCCCCGTATGGTCTCTTTTACGCTTGTAGATCCTCTTACAACTAATAGGTCTTACCTCATTAGGTTTATCTACAAGTTCCAGACTGAATTAAAGTACATAGACTCTATTTCAAGGTCCATGGCTTTGATCCACTAATCAAGATCAACATCATCCATTGCCTGTTTATATGTTAATGGGTCTTCTAAGCCATCTGTTGGGATTGGTGTCCTAATTCTCCTGGAGTCTCGTTATTTGCAATATACACATTGTTATGAATAAAATAAGAGTTATTCTTTCTGGCATTTACTCATATCCAATAAATAAAGCTCTATGGTTATCGTATGTAAACTTAAGCATGTATATGAGATATACAAGTGGATCATGCCTTAAGTGATAACCTACATAGGTCTGTAGTATAAGGATTAAGGTAGGATACCTGATCTTGGTGACACTATGGATATGACCCACTTTGTAGGGGTTTTCAAGTGTTGTAAACTACTATAGATGGTAGATCCTAACCATTCATGTGGAGACATGCGAGCAGGGGTGTCCTATACAAAGAGTTCGTATAAGACCGGACCACGAGATAATTCGACTCTGTATATAACGCCATTGATACTGGAGACTTACATCTCACCTAAACGATCATAGGTGACATGACCTCAATCCTGAGTGTTTTGGGAACTACCTTTGAGGGCGGTTCTTTGATTAGTATGGGCGAGAGTGACCAGATTGCCAACTCAACATGCCTACCTTTTTGAAGACTTCTCTGATTTGGGAATTGGGAACTCAGTTACACAAGATAGAATTCACTTCTTCCTCGAAGCAGAGGTAAGTAGATAGATTGCTCCTTTAAGGGCTGATTCCGGGGCTTGAACACAGTGGCCAAAACTTCTCTTTGAAAGAGAAGACTCAGTCATAGTAGGACTATGGCTTATGTTTATTAGAGAGATTAGTGGTAGTTAAGGAGTTAGATGTAACTATAGAGGCATAACGGATATTGGCCCAGCTGTACCTACGAGCGATCTGTGAAGGGTTATCGTACTGTTGATTGGTTAAGATGGACACATAATATATCTGTAGTAAGAAGAGTTCAGCTATCGGTCTTTAGTGGAGTGTCTGTCAATTAATGGATGGTGTATCCCATGACTAAAGAGTTTAGTCAGTTATTCACGTATCATTGAAGCTTCGAGCTATAGGTTCATAAGGTCCCTTTGGTAGCTTAATGGATTCAAGTTGAGGATCAGTTCTTGGTGTTGATTTGAAATGTTCAAATTGACAAGAGAAAACTCGATTATATATGATATGATCGTTGTGGTGTATGAGATACATCAAGTGGAGGGTTAATATAAATGAGATTTACATTAAGTGCCATGATATAGAAAAAGAGCTATGGTTTATATATTTCATGAGATGAAATATTAAAACTATAGGTTATAAATATATTATGGTAAGTTGGTTATCATATGTATTTATAATAATATTAATTATTGGATAATTGTCTCTTTTTCTCTAATAACCAATTGAGTGGGAGGTTATTGGTGGTTTCATGGTAACCGTGAAATAAAAGAAAAAATGTTTTCCTAAATTTAGGGGTTGTTGAATTGAGTTTCCATTCTCAAAAATTACTCACGGCGACTGTCACGTAAATTAGATTTGCTAAATGAAAACTTGAAGAGACTAGACGATCATGGAGTGTTTCTATATGATAAACACTCAGCTGGCCGATTAGCTAAATGATCATATAGCTTTTGCTAAACGATCGCATAACATTTGTTAAACGATTGGGCATCATCTATATGATAGATACTGTCATCTCCCACTTGCTCAATCGTTTACACGATTGTTCTCCTCTGGTCTTGTCCTCTAACTAAGTCCACATAGAGCCCACACTTCTGGATTTTCACATTGAGAATACCAAGGCAGCCTTCGTAGTGGTGTCATACTCAACTTGACATAGTCAAGGTATTTGGAGGCTATTCGTGGTGCTTGTGTGGAGTCCGCTGTGTTCTTGATCTTGGAGATTGCAGTGTTCGAGTTCACGTTGATCGTGTAGTGAGCAGTCGTAGTGTATGAGCATTCGTGTGTTGCCGTGTTGCTGTGATGGAGCGTTTGTGATTGAGGGATCTTGAAGATGAGTCTTCAAAGGTATATGTAATTCTATCCCTTGATCTGTCGAAAAGCATGCTATAATTTCGTCGTATGCATAGCCTGTTGTTTCCCTTTGTGATTGTAATTGTTAATGTTCATATACGATTGAAATTTAAAATGATCCTTCCGCTGCTCATGGAAATCCTCGGGTCCGATTTCCTTCAATATTCCAAATTTCACTTCTGGTTTTGAACTTCTTTTACAATCGTGGTCGGTTTTCTGCATTGCGTTTAAATGTTAAATGCGTTTGTGGATGGCATTGATGGATGTTTGCGGGTCTAATTGCCTCTGTTTAAAGCTTTCTTTAAATTAAAAAGTGTTAATTTATAAGGGCCTCTGGGTTTTTGGGCATAATTAACATGCAATCGAGTCTTTAATTCAAAGTGTTTGAGTTAATCGAGTCGTTCGTGATGAAGTTTCGAAGCATGAAGATGCGGTTCTCAGCGAAGAAGAAGATCAAAAGTCGGTCGTGTCGTATAGTCTCAGGTAAACGATAGTTGGGATTTAACTAAACGATCATGTAGATTTTTCTATGCGATCGTGTAGTATTTACTAAATGATAGTTTCGAAGCATGCTAAACGATGGGGTAAATCATTTACTCTATCGTGTAGCATTGGTTGCCCGATCATGTAGACGCTAGAGGTAGACGATCGTGATGGGAGCATTTGATTCTCATCGTTTAGAAAAAGGCACGCGCTAAACAAACGTGTAGTTAGCATGCTCATCGTATAGTCATTGACTACACGATCACGCAGTATATGATACAAAGGCGCTTGCTCAGCGATCGTTTAGATGATTGTGCTTCATTGCATTGTAGTCGTTTAGACGATCGTATAAGGCTTGCGTTGTGGAGCACGCTGCACGATCACGTACCTCATTCTTCATCACATAGTAAAAGGTACACGATCATTACTAAACGATAATTTAGCTTTAGGAGCGTATGTAAACAATTGAACAAAGCGTTTGTTCTATTGTGTAGACGATCACAGGGAAGTTTACTACACGATCAGTGGAGACACGTTGCTTCGCCCAGACGGTTCAAGACTCAGTTCACCTGTTTGAAACCAGAGACTCTTTGTTTTTTAATAGTTAGCTTTAGTTTTTTGAGGATTTGAGGCAATTTTTCTCGGTTCATCAACAATTGTTTATTATACATGAGATGTATGTAGTTTATATGGCAAAGTGTTTGACATATAGATTTGAAACCCACATTAGGTTGTGCAATTATTCATGCATCATGTATTATAAGTGTTTTAATCTAGCATGAAGAAATTACATGAAAGCATGCACATGCATCATGAAAATATAAGAGTGATATTTGTGCATGCAGTGAGCATATTCATGCATCATCTTTATATTATAAGTGTTATAGTATAAGGGTGTATGTAAGCATGTTTTCCTTGATTTGGTACTTGTTTGTATAAATGTTATATAAAAAGGTAGCAACGAATAAAAAATGCATGAAACATGACACTTAGGCTGTTTATAAACGTTATGAATGCCTTGTAGGTGCTAGCCTTGCATTGTGGTTGATTTTCGTTGTTTCCTGTTTATAAGTGTTATAAAGAAAATTAGAACTAAAATCGATAAGAAAGAGTTGCATGTAAATTTAGGGTGAACTCATGTTTTTTAAAAGGATTTTAAAATTGGATTGAGATAGTCCTAAGTTCAAAGGTTCTAATGGGATTAGTAATCTAAGTTTAATATTTTTAAATCGGTTGGATAGGATTAAATTAATTGGCATAAAAGATTAAAATTGTATTAAATCTATCTATAAGGGACCTTTTGTCTAAGGAGGGTTCTGTCTAGGCTAGGGTTCTTAAGCTGACGAAAATGGAACACCTCTACCTGGGAACCTACCTGGAAAGGTGAATTAGATAGATTTTCTACAAGCATGCGACAGTTTGTTAAAGAATCCGTTAAAGAGTTTAATGGATGATGATCAAAAGTTGTTTCAATTATCCAAGGTAAAAGTCACTCTTGGGCAAACCTAAATAGTCACTTAGTTAAAAATTCTTAGACATGTTTTTTTTTAAGTAAACTAAACCCTAGGTTATAAAATACTCAGTGAGAGGAAGAGATGTATATGATATGTCAATGATTCCACTCACGTTTCTCCCTGAATGTTCACACCGTGAGATTCATGCTTGGTCTTGTGGTGCCTGATGCTCGATTTTATGAAGTGGGAATGTGGATGGTATGCGTTGATGAAATTGCATTGTGCACTCAAGTTTCCTCAGCGGAATCCAAGTATAAATTCCATTGAGTTTCCTGGTAAGTCCAGGGTCGAACACAGGGACTTGTGAAAATAGGTTGCGTTGGTAATTTTTAGGAAAACTTTGTGGTAACCAAATAAATAAATTGTTGGTTTGTTATTGATTGTGTTAATGAGAAAATAAAAAAAATGCGATTTGAGAAAAGTCAGTTGCGTGATAGATGCACTGAGTATGCGATGAACGGGTTGAGAAGATCTTTAGCTAGCATTACTTGGGAATGCATCAAACTATGCGATCATGCTACAACCATGCACAACAAGTCATTTTCCAATGCAAATGCGATGCTTCTAAGTCTAGGACGCATATATTGAATGCAAAAGTGTCCATAGAGCTTATCCCTAAGTCTCTACTCTTGTCCTATGCGATGATGCAAAATTCATAAAAGCAAGGTGACCGCATACAATCATATCCTATCTCCAGGATGCATCCGATGCGTTGATAACAAATAGTGCTTATTCCTAAGCTTCTATCTCTTGATTATGCGTTCTAATTTGACTCTCCTAGATTCTAACCTGACCTTCTCAAGCCTAGATCCTGTTCTTAGACTACCCTCCCAAGTATCTCTAATGGACGAATGAAGCATACATAATACAAGATAATCACATAGAATGAAGATTCCCTAATTGTGCTAGCTAAATGCTTCTCAACCCATTCAACTGATTTAGCTACTCATGCGTAAATAACAGAGAGTGAAAAGATATAGAGAAGTAGATTCCATTTCAATAAATGAATGGAATACAAAATAACAATAGAAGTTTAAGGTAGAGAGCCTGGTAGTAATTCCTTGCTGACCGAGGCTTTTACACTGTAATCTCTATTCGATTCTAAAGATGTTCCTGTTTCTGCAGACATCAGCCCTCTCTCTGTCCTTGAAGCTTCCGGTGTGTCATGCAGACATCCAACTATGGGTAAGTGCCTTTCACAACTTAACTCTTATCAACATGGGTTTCCCATTGCATTGATAGTGGAGTTGTTATCTAAAAAAAAAAAAAAAAATTCCTTCTCTCTCTTTTTTTTTTCGAATAGCAAGGTCGAAAATAAATACCTCACCCCTAAATTTAAAATGCGGCAATGTTCTCATTGCCAAAAGATTGAAATGAGCCATGCGATGTTCTTAGAAGCTTTGTAAAGAGAGTTTGAAAGAAAGCTAGCAAACCCCTAACTTCTAGAAATATTTTAGGAGGTGACTATCTTAAAGTTAAGTTGACTCTAGTATATACAAAAGAAATAGAAGATTGTTTTTCATCATTGAAATCGTAATTGGAAAAGAAACATTATGTGGTAACGTACTAAATTTATCCATGACAAATGATTGCGGTAATCAAAGAGGATGCGATGATAAGACTTTTTAAAACTAACATGTGATGTGATAGTGCAAAATTTGAAATAGAGATAAGGAAGAATACACCCCCAAATTTGCGCTGTCGCCGCATTGTGTATTGACGCATCCATCTTTGCGGCGATCTCTCTTCTTTGGATCGTGGTGATGGAGTGAGATAATTTGTTGCTTCATATAACATCTTCGCAATCTTGTGCCTTAATTTGTTGTAAACAAACAAAGAGAGGGTCAAATGATTTTAAACAAAACAAAAAGAATTTTTTTTTTCAAAAATAATAATAAGTAAAATGCAGAATAGATAAATGATGATAAAAGTGACGAAGAAATGAGAGAGTTCAAGAATCAAACAAAGGGTATTTCGAGTTTCTCAGCTTCACGGAGGCATTTTCTAGCTGGAAATCACCTCCACAATATGCCTTAACTCGCTGTCCATTAACCTTAAATGTCCGGCTTCCATCCTCAGTATTAGCTCCACCGCACCATGTGGGAATATTTCTTTAATGATGAAGGGTCCGAACCAGCGTGATTTTAGTTTTCCCGAGAAGAGCCGCAAACGTGAGTTGAAAAGTAAGACCTTTTGCCCGACTTGGAGGTTTTTACCGCATATGCGTTTGTCATACCAGTGCTTGGTGCACTCTTTATAAATTTTCGCATTTTCATATGCATTGATCCTCCATTGTTCTAGGTCGATCAGTTGTATTTTTCGCGCTTCTCCTACTTTCTTCAAATCAAAGTTCAGCTTCTTTACCGACCATAATGCCTTATATTCTAGCTCCAAAGACAAATGACATGCCTTACCAAATACCAACGCATATGGGGAAAAATCTATTGGTGTTTTAAATGCAGTCCGGTATGCCCACAACGCATCGTCAAGCTTTGTTGCCCAATCTTTCCGTGAAGGCCTTACTACCTTCTCAAGTATTAGCTTAATTTCTCGATTGGACACTTCAGCCTGACCATTCGTCTGCAGATGGTATGTGATGCATGCCATCTTAGTCCTTTTACTTAGAATTATGAAGGTTGTTAGGCAGAATATGCGTCAATCATGTTAGGAATTCACGAGAAAAAGAGTTTGCGTCGATCAACATGATGAATCTCAGCTAACCCATTATTTTACGTTAATTATGCGTTCAATATTCTATTTTTATAGCCAATGCAGGAAATGAACGCAAACGTGGAAACCGGACCACCGCATAGACGGCCGTATGTGGAGAAACACTCCATCGCAAAGCCGAACGTGTCGATCAACGCATGGATGTTGCAGTAATCATCCGTATGCGTCCATCACATAGGAGTTGCGCTCGTCAAGCGATTGCGGTCATCATGTAGAGTTGCAGTATTAAGCGAATGCGGCCATTGAATGATTACGGCTACGGACAACGCAAGCTAATGGGATCAACGCAAGGTAGGTGGAATGAACGCATCAACACATTTACCTCGAGAAAATCCAAAAGATGATGTTGACATTTCACCTACCACGCCGTTGGTGGCAGAGGTTCAAAAAAGAACTAACTTGCCGAACATCAGACTCAGAGCAGTTCAATTAATGCTGTCGGTGACCCAATCTCTAAAAATAGAAGCCGATGAGCTGAAATTCAAGTTATCCAGAGATTATCCCTCAAACTGGGGATTTTCCCTGCAATCCAGACAAAATGCATGAGAAGATGGCTAAGAGTTCTTCACCTCCTTTATCCATTCTGAGTGACGATTGGAGCCTTCGACCAGAGCTTAAGATCTTTCCTCCGACGATCCATGGCACCACTGGCAGCCTTGACACACAGCCGCTGGAAGCAAAGTTTTGCTTCCAGCCGGTCATTTCTTTTTCTTTTCTTTTCCTTTATTGTATTGTATGACATTTTGAATTAAGGAATTAATAAAATCTGTTTTCAATGTATTTATCTGTTCTTCGACTCCATCTCCATCTTCTTTGCTTAGCATCTTTATTTTCATTGCAACACTTAGTGAGATTGCTTGGGTATTGCATACTTAGTCATGTGGATTAGGGATATGAAACATGTAGTAACCTATCGAGAGGTGTGTATTGTGTGAGTGTGTGAGTAACCTTATTAGTTTAATGTGAAGCTATGGAAACGCCTATCTATAGGTTAACGCATTGCTTATCTATGAGTAAAGTCAGTAACAACCAACTGCCCGAGAGGGTAAGTGGTTGGTCGCATTAAGCAATGTATGCATTGTTCACTAGAGATAGGAATAAGCTTAGGTCAGCCAAGTTCATGCGATTACCTTATTCTATGAGCACATCATTCATCATTTAGGCATATTTGAGAGAGTAGTCTAAAATCCAAATCTAAGACTCGAGAGAGCAGATTGGAACGCATAGGAAGAATGAGGATCTTAGAGATAATCTCTATTTGCGTCACACAGCGTATGCACCCTACAGATTGGATTTGCATTATGCGGCAGCCACGCTCATACGGCGAGAGCTAGTGAGCTGGTTATGGAGGTCTAGGCAGGCATAGGCTTCTCGCCAATATCGCAGATACATCGCATACGTCCTAGAGTTAGGTTCACATGTGTGTAGCATGATTGCATGGCTTGGTTGACTAGGGTTGTCCTTGCGGTCACTCTTAAGGATTGCAATGAAAACATCTCCGCATTTTATCTATTTTCCCATACATTTATTTCATGTCAAGGTTTGTCGTATCTCTACCTCTCATGCATATTCTCATTGCGTTGTCTGTTAGATATGAGTAGGAGTAGGATTAACTTAGCAACATCCTCTCCATTCTTTTATTTATACCACCGCATGCACGTCACTGCAAACATATAGCTACAAGTCCCTGTGTTCGACCTCGGATTACCCAAGAAACTTGCATTGGAATTATACTTGGTTCTAGCATAAGAAAACTTGTGGCAGGACGCATGGTCATCGAATATATTCGTTAACGCATTTTCATTCCAACGCATAACCATCGACGCGTGACTATCAACGCATATCTTAGGAACATACATTGTATACCACGTCCAGGGATTTTGGTTGTCGAGTAAAATTGACTTCTAATTTCCTGCCACCAAGTTTTTACGGTGGTCACTACCTTCTCAAGGACTTCTAAAGAGTTTAGAAGAAAACTCCTTGACGGTGTGTGAATCATGTCCATGCCGGTGTGTGAATCATGATATAAGTGTTATGTTATAATGATGTATGATTACACTAAGCATGTCCATGCATCATGCTATATTAGAATTGTTATAATACATAGTGGAATGATGTATGTGATTGATTTTCATGTATGATTATATTGAAAGTGTTATATTTATCAAATGAAAACAAAATTTGCATTGAGCATGACATTACTTAGATAAATATAATTATTGTATTTAATCAATGTCACTAGATGCAAATTTATAGATTTTAATAATCATTAAAATATAAGGGTTATAGTTTTAATGAGATAGTTTAAAATCTATAATTAGGAGTTGCATGCAAATGTAGGTCCAACTTAACTTTTAAATTGTTTAAAATTGATTAACCTAGACTTATGTTGGAGTTATTTCTAATGGGATTAGAAATAGATTAATCTTTTTAATTCGTTTTAATAGGATTGAAATGAATTTAATCAACAGATTAAATTTATAAAATAATTGCCTATAAGGGATCTTTGTCTAAGGGACGTTCTATCTAGGCGGGGTCTTTAAGTTGACAAAAACGGAATACCTCCACCTCGGAACGAACCTGAAAGGTGAATTGGACAAATATTTTATAAACATGTAATAAATGATTGATTTTATTAAAGAGTTTAATAATTAAAACCAAGTATTGATAAATCATTTAATATAAATGTTATATTGAGTAAATTAAAAAGACGTAGATAATTTCATTAGCCAATTTTTTAAATTGAATATAATGAACCCTAAGAAAATTAGAATACTTTAGTGGGAGGTGTGATATATCAAGCTTCAGCTCTCACGTCCTTAATAGTGCACATCGTTATATCCACGATCGGTTTCATGTCGCCTTGGACGCGGTCTCCTTCAGAAAGTATTTGCATGGGTTAATAACAAGGTAAATAGGGAAAGTGTTCATAGTAAGTGTGAGAGGGACGCGTGTCAATGTATTCTACAGTCTCCTCCATTAGATTGGATTATGAGATTCCTATGATTCGCCTGCATGTCGTCCTGGAGCGACCATCCCTTTGGAGGGTCTGATCATAGGATTCAAAACAACACAAACTTCAGCAATGGATAGGATTTCTTAGGTTAATCTTCCACAGTTGTCTTTTCTTTTGTTAGCCTATTGAAGCATACCTCTAGGATCCAAAAATGAGAGGGTCGCACTTACGAGATGAATTAAGCTAGTTAATGAATCCTCGACCGAAACAACGGTAGCTAAGAACTATAGGAATAAGAGTTATTCTAGTATTAGTGGTTGGTTGAGATTGTCTCAATTCAGGGGAGGAGTAGATGATCACCATTCGGTGGCTGTTAGTCTAAACCTCTGAAGTACTGTTGCAAAAACTAACTAAAAATTAGTGGTCGAAGGTATTTTTTGGACCAACTTAAAAGTTCAAGTTGGTTGAGTTGGAAACCTAAAAGAACAAATAAAGTCTCCAACCCAACCCTTAAAATTCGGGTTGGGTTGGTTTGGGGTGTCAAATTATAACTTATTTTTTCTTTTTAATTAAAAATATGTAAATTTATCTATAACACATGACATATAACTAAAATCTCATAAAAATTAAATGTTAAATACTAAATATCATGATATTTATTAGAAACTTTAAACAAGGATAAACATCATAAAAATTTTAAAGAAAATACTAAAAATACACAAATCAATAAATACAAATTAAACAAACTTTAAACAAAGACAAATATATATTTTTTTATTAATATATATAATTCGGGTTGGATTAGGTCAACCTAATTTTTTTTTAGCCAACCCTTGAACCCAACCTAACCAACAAAAATAGAAAATATTTAACCCAAAACTCAATCCAACCCTTGCATTTTTGGGTTAGGTAGTCCGGGTTGTTCAGGTTGTCGATTCATTTGAACATCCCTACGAAAAATTAAAAGATAAAAAATAACATTCCATCTAGTATTTGTTTGGACTTTCTTTTTCTCTCGACTTAAAATCTTTCACATTAACGAATCTAAAGGTGTAACATTCAACTTCCATATTTTATTTAAGTTGATAATTGTAATGCCCTAAACCCAAAATTCAAAATCGGCCCAGTACTCTCTTGCATCCTCTACAACCTAATTACGTCTTTCTTACATACCCTCATTCACATGAAACTTTCTAAAAGGTCACTCAAGTACCCTTAATTAAAAGTTTTTATGATTAAGCCACCAAAAAAGAAAGAAGCATCTTATTAGTTTAGGTAGTAACTTTCAACTCTTTTAAATCTTTCTAAACTATACTTTTATGTCCTTAGAATACCTCTTGTTCGAATGTGATCTAAGTTTATTCATGTCCCTCTCTCAAAATCAGATCATTACAATAATACAAGCATGAATATTACAATAATACTTTTATGTTGTTTCATTTCCTTCAATCCTGTTGGCTTTGGCATTATACTCATCCTACCGTCTTTATTTTATGTTTTTCTAGAACATACAAGACTCTAACCAATTGGAATGCTGGAAACAAAGACCAGATTATGAATGCTCCAATCCTCTATTACATTTCGTTTGAAAAAAATTCGTGTAAAACTTATAAATGTATTAATTAAATTTCTAAAATATTATGAATGAATCAATTTAGATTCTTATTCGTAATTTTCTTTAAGAATATTATTTTGTAAAATTCATATTTGAAGAAGTCTACATATATTTGAGAAATAATTCATAAATAATCTTTAAAGATAATCTTAAGAAAGAATCTATATTGATTGACTAATGAAAATTTGAGAGTTTTGTTGACTAATTATATGTTTACATGATACCGATGAAATGAAATCTAGACGAAAGTACTTCCCTAATTCCTCAACAAGATCATTCTCTCCATGCTACCTTGGATCAACAGTCAGCAAAAAAAAAAGAGGCCAGAAATTATAGATTTTACAAGATATGAAAAGACGATGAAAAATGTATTTCAGGTTATGTAACCTATAGATATATATATATATAATTTAAATATTTATAACAAAAATTTGATATTGCATCTTTAAAAAAAGTAAAAAGCTTTGGTATTGTAAAAATGGCAAAATATCCCAATTATTAATAGATACTTTTAATCTACAAGAATTTCCCTTATTTAATTTTCAAAAAAAAAAAAAAATCAATTAATTTAAATATCAAATTAAATTTTATAAAAGTGTGGAACAAAACTAAAGATCTATCAACTTAGGACCTGTTTGTTAGAAAATTTGAAACAGAGTTGTATTCATGTTTTCAGATATTTATTTGGTAGCAAATTTAGAAATTGAATTCTAATTTAAACAATTACTTAAAATGTATTTGATACTACATAAAATTAGTTGTAATTACCTATTTAATATTTAGTTGACAATACACTATAATTAATTTATTTATGAATATGATTTTTATTGAAATTATTATATAATTATTATTCTGTAATATTACATAATACATATTATATTTTTTTTAGAAAAAATGAATTGAGATTATAACATGATATATAATATTTCTAATATTTTTATCTTTATTTAATATAATTTTTCTTTTAAAATATAAAATTCAAAATCTAGATACAACGAAAACATAAAAATATTGTCTTCAGAATTTGCATTGTCTGAATTACAGAAACCGAAAACATTTTTAACAAACAAAAATCGAATTGTCTGTCAAACACATATTTACTTAATTTGATGAATGTGAAAATATAAAATAGAATTTGAATTCTCTAGCAGTTAAATCTCCAATTAAATTCAAAATTTAAAAAAGATAAGATCATTTAGTTTAAATTTCGAATTGTAGTGTACTACTTAGAAACAAAAGTGTAAATTTAAGATGAACAATTCGTTGCTCCATGCATACTAAATTGTGTAGAACGAGCCCAATTTTTTATTTTAGGCCCAATTCATAAGATTACTTAACCCGAGAGTTTGTTGCTGATTGACTGAATTGAAGGTGGGTTATCAAAAATAAGAAAATTTGGGGCGATGGAATCTCTTTAAAAGAAGCCAAAATCAATTTATTTTTCTCTTAGCATTTTAGTGAGTGACTGTGTATATTTTTCTTCTGAGAGTGAGAGTTTCTCTTTGTTATTTATTTCAAGTTATCGAGTTGTGGTACTGGATTCAAATAGTTTTTATTGGACTATTTCGGAAGATATTTGTAGTGAGAGTATTGGGTTCTTTGCGATCTCCATCATAGTAGAACCTGCCATTGCAGAAGACTAGATGTAGTCCCGAGTTTGGGGCGAACCAGAATATTCTTCGGTGTTGTTCTCTTTATCCTTTATCCTTTTTATTTACAATTTTATGATCCATTACTTATGGCTCTAACCTGTGAAATGGGAATTTGAGATATAATTTAGTTTATTCTGTATTTATTTATATCTCACATGAATTCCCAATATGTGGTATCAGAGCTTTTGGTTCAAGAGTCATGGAATCAGTAGAGCCAAAAGATTTCGAAGGAATCATAAAATTTGATGCGACAAATTTTGGATATTGGAAGATGTAAGTTAAGGATTTCCTAACTTACAAGAAAATGCATAAAGCACTGAAAGAGAGACAAGAGGAGATGTCAAATGAACATTGGGAGAACCTAAATGAAGAAGCAGTCACAATCATCAAGATGTGTCTGTCGATGAATGTTACCAGTCTTGTAGCCACTGAGACTAGTGTAGTCAAATTGATGGAAGCGCTTAAAAACAGGTACGAGAAACCATCTGTTAATAGTAAGGTTTATCTCCTTATGAAATATTTCAACATGCAAATGACTGAGAATATTTCTGTTAATTCCTATATCAATGAGGTTACCACTTTAATTAATCAGTTGAAGTCTGTCAAGATAGAATTTATTGATGAAGTATATGCTATTCAGTTGTTAATGTCTTTACCTCATAGTTGGAACCATGAAAACAACCGTGTCTAATTCAATAGGGGACAATACATTGAAGTTTTTAGGACTGTGTGATTTAGCTCTAGTTGAAGCAATTCGTAGGAAAGATAGTAGTGAAGAATCTACTGTAGGTTCAACTTTAATAGTAAGTAAGGGTAAAGACAAGATAAATTATGAAATGATGAGTCGAGTAACAGTAAGAAAAAGTGTAGAAATAGGAATAAGGAGATGGATTGCTTTTATTGTTACAAAAAGGGTCACTTCAAAAGTCAAGGTAGGAAATTAGAGGTGGATCTAAAAAGGAAACATGAGGTAAATGTGGTTGAAATTGAAGAAGAAATAATTAGTGATGTTTGTTTCTGTGTTGAGAGTAATACAGAAAGTAGTAGCCACTCATCTAAATAGACAATTGATAGTGCAACTTCAAGACATATAGCTTCAGATAGGAGTCTGTTCACATCTTTCACATCAAGACACCATGGTCTAGTGAGGATGGAGAATGGTAGAGTTTCCAAAATTGTTGGGATTGGGAATATCAATCTATAGGCAGAATGTGGAGAAAAGTTAGTACTAAACGATGTCAGGTTTGTGCCTAGGATGAAGATCAATCTTGTCTCTATTGGCAAATTGGATGATGAGGGTTATAGGTGTGAGTTTGGCAGTCGCCAGCGTAAACTCGTGTTAGGATCATAGGTAGTGGCAGTTGGCCACAAATATTCTACACTGTATAGATGTCGTTTTGATGTTGCCAAAAGATCAACGAGACGGTGGATGCCAATTAAAGTTTCAGATTGCAGGTGTAGAGGTACAGTTGAGCTATCACACCTCACTCCAGATTACATTCTTAACCTGGATGGAATGGTGACTGCAGTAGTTACCAACCCTTTTGCTAGCACTTACTGCCTAACTAACCTATTAACTTTTACTCAAACCTTGAATACATACTTATCATTAATATACCAAAATATTAACTTGGAACTTAACATATTTACATTACAGGGTTTCGCAGCATTGTTCATACATGAATATTACAACCTAGTGAGCCCCATCTAGTATACTAGTTACTAGACAGACAAATGTCTACTAACTAATACAGGTTTTCAATTACACTTTGTTCAACTTGTTTCTTTAAGTGACAGAGCAACAGCAGAAAAGTCTTTTAGGAACTGACCGCTACCTAAAAAGGAAAACATTTGAAAACGTGAGCTAGAAGCCCAGTGAGTGACTTAATAAAACATAAATCTCATGCTTTAAACTGAAAACTTGAAAACATAATATTGAAACTAAAATATACCAAGCAAACGTGTACATAAAACCTTTAAAACCACCATTAAACAATAATGTTCCTTAGTTGTAAACGAGCATACATCGCTCTAGCTTCTAACGTCTGTTACCGGCCAAGAGACCCATACTTCGACCTCCATTTGCTGGTATATAGCCTAAGGGACCCATACTTCGGCCTCCCTTTGCTGATATATGGCCTAGGAGACCTATACTTCGGCTTCCTTTGCTAGTATATGGCCTAGGAGACCCATACTTTGACCTCCCTTTATCCTTAGTTGAGAGTGAACTACTAGATCTAACCCTCAATGTCAACCTTAGTCGGGGAGAACCCTTTTTCTCAATCCCTCGACGTCGTATTACCAACGTGCAAGTGGTGTTTTCTATGTACCATCAACACCTTCAGTACATTTATTCAAATACCTTCCTTATTTTCAGTATCTGGCTCACTTAAGCTATCAAGTTCTCAAAGAGCATTAAAAGAATAGTTTTCAAATATAGCATAGAAAACTATTTAGGATACCTTTCTTACCTTCAGTATCCCTTTTCATTTTGTTTAGGAATACCAACGCATGTACTTTGACAACCTTAGGTATTTAAAACATAGTACATCAAGCTTCATTCATCCTTAGCTTTAACCCTAACGCATGCTTCATACTTTGTGAAATAAGTTGGCTTAAAACATACTGAACCAACTTGTAAAAACCACTAGCATGCGTTAGACATAGAAAACATACTTGGAAAACTCATACACTAGTAAACATCATGAAAATGGAGTTACTAAAACATGCTGAAAGTATTTGGACAAGATAACATATTTAAATCGTGTCAATTTCCGTGGAAAACATGCTTTACTTAGCATGAGAAATAGCTTCAAACATATGTTGCTTGGCACTTCATTTGAACACTTAGCATGAGAAATATCTTATAAGAAATCATAGTTTCTAAATCATTAAAACATTAAAGCATCACATAGTCACTCACGACTCGTTGGCCTCTTAACGAGTTATACGCCTCTCCTAGCTCTTCTTGGCCTGAAAGGACATAATTCCCGGTTAACTACTTAGAATTCTTAGCAAACTACCTTAAATAGTTCATTTACTAATGGAACTTTCATCATCAAAGATAGCTTTACTAGCGAGATACTCATCATGAGTCCATTCTTCTCATGAGCGAGATCCTTCATCCTAGTGATACTCACCTTTCCAGCGAGATTCAGCCCAATTTCTAGTGAGATTTCCTTCTAGAGCGAGATCCTCATCACAAAATTAGCGAGATTTCCTTCATTAGCGAGATCCTCAGCACAAAATTAGCGAGATTTCCTTCATTAGCGAGATCCTCAGCACAAAATTAGCGAGATTTCCTTCGTAAGCTAAATCCTCATTCTTCATATGAGTTGTTTGCTTGTTCTTCCCCAAGCAGTTATCTGCTTATTGTTTGCTTGCTATCTTGAGATGCTTTAGGAGTATATAAAGTGAAACATATTGGAAGAATAAAGTCTAAGTGCTGCGTTCAGCCTTGATGCGGTTAAATGAATGCAACGCGTTGGGGTGTTAGTATTATGCACAGAAGGCACACAACCCCTTATAATAACGTTCAAGTTTTCCTAGATTAAACCCAAGTATAAATCTAATCTAGGTTCCTGGGAAGTCCACAGGATCGATCATAGGGATTTAGTTTCACTAACACAGATCATACGTTGTACTTGCAGTAGGAGGTTTTTCCTAAATGAATGTGAAAGATGTATTATTTACACTAACATGCTATGCTTGTGCAAGATAATACAAAAGAGTTGAGTGGAAAATGAAGGATCATGTGAAAATGGAATTTAAGTAGGTGGACACGCCGGTTAAAGATAATTGCATACAACTGATGTAATGTGGATGAAATGGGATGGATTGCTTATCTTTCTGTTCATGCGTTAGATATCATTCAACACTTTTCAATGCGAATAACATACAAGCCTATCTCTAGGGTGCATGCATCTAACTTAGGATGCAAGGAACACCAGTAAGTCTATCTCTAGCTATACTAGGCGTTCTACTTAATGCAGCTTAGCTATTCTTTCGAACAACTAAGTAAAGAAGCTTTCACCAAGTTGTCAAGTTGGTTTAGGCGTTGGAATAGAATTGTGCGTGAAGTACTAATGCTTTCAACATAAACAGAAGATAAACAATAGCAAAAGTGATGATCAAATATATGAATTTTATAAAGGATCAATGAGTCTTTACAAAGAACTATATTCAATCAAAATGAAATGGAAATGATATTAAGAGAGAAACTGAGTCAAGCCAAAGAATACATCCTTGTAGTTCTTTGCTCAATCTTGTTGTGTACAATCACTTTAAAGAGTCGAGGACAGAGTATCTTTCTCAAGAATAACTTTCTCCACTCCCTGGCCGGCGGTGGTGGTTGTTCTCAGCTCCTTCGATCGTCTTACACCAAGGCATGACCAAACTAAAACTAAGTCTACAAATTTACAGAGAGTATAGAGCTTCTCATTCTCCGAACTCCTAATTCTAGAGGGTCTTCAAGTATTTATAGGCGTTGGTCTCGTCCACTTGAAGGATGGGCTGCATTTAAGTCCATGCCCTGGTTAGCATTAAACTCCATGTCCTGGTTGGCTGCCTGACCTCTAGAGGCTTTTCAGATGCCACCTGCTGCTGGAAGCTTTTCAGACGCCGCCTATTGTAGGGGCCCATGCTTGCAAGTGTTGATGTGACACAATCAGCCTGGAGCAATGAATCTTCTATGCATTGAATTTCTTTCGACGCATGGCTTTAGCGCGTTTCCTACGACACTTGTCTAATGCGTTATTATCAGTTCTTGCGTTGAAATCCTACAAAGTAGTGCGTTAGCGCCGCGATTTTTAGTGATAAACTCCTTTTACATGAAATTATTATTGTTTAAGTAAATCCATGCGTTTCTATTAAAAATGAGGAGAGTTTATCATTAAAAACCCTAATTGTTCTAACTTAATGGCAAAGATAACTTGTATTTTTACAAGTTATCACTTATGCACAACTTCTCTCTTACAACTTCAAAAATTCATAACTCAAAATCCAGCCCTCTTTTGAAGAAACTTCCTTTCTATAAACATGTTTAGAATTGAGTTAACTTACCTTAAAATTTCAGCCATTCTCCTAGATTTCAAATGGCACCGGTTTTACTAAATTTTCTCATGTTGACTGCCGAAACCAAGCTTTCGAAGTTCCTCCTGCTTTTAATCTTCCTGCTACCTCCCGAATTCAAGGATTAACCACCACGTGCCAAACCAATAAGTGAGCTTTCTTATTTTGTGTTTTTCTTTTCCTTTCTCTTGAACTCCTATAAATAACATGGATTTTCACTTATTAGATATTTAATATATCATTCCTTTGGCTAAACATGCTTGTTTAGGAAACTTAGAATTCCGGGTTTACACTTAGCTACACAAGAGCTTATTTCTTCTTGCTTCCATCCTCTATCCTTCTTAAAATATGGCTTCATTTAACTCATTAGAAGATATCATATTACTTACTCTTACTTAATGTAATTAGTGTTCGGGTATTACAAATTCTTCCCCCTAAAAGAAATTTCGTCCTCGAAATTTGCTCGAACCTACTTATAACTTAGACTTTGACAACATCATTTGGTCGTAAACTTTACAACCTTCTTCTTTTCTTTCGTCCTCCCCCTTTTTACTACGCTTTCGCTGCGCTGCTCGGATATTAACTTTGTTCATATTAAATAATACTAGTATGTATGAACAACTTGATCATCATAGTTCACTGTATTTGTCACATCCTCTAGTGACTCTTCCATTTTCCATTGAGTCATAGTACTCATTTATTACTAGGGTGGTCCTTTTCCGTTTCTCAGCAATACCACTGGAACATTCTTTTCCAGTTGTCATACCTTTGAATTACTTGCTAGTTGTGAAATCAATATTTGTGTCAACTAGACTTCTTGACCTAACCGAGGGCACTTTTCTTAGGATATCATTTCTATCCATATTTGGGAGAAAACATTCTTTGTACTATAACATTTCCCAACTACGACTTACCATACTGTATACATAAGGTTTTCTTAACTGTACTAGTCCCTAGCTCATTTACAATTCAAACTTCGAGCTATTACCTGGAACATCAACAGATCTGGACCTTTTCCTTTTTGTCTTCTGCTGACCATTTTGTTCCTTACTTTTATACTCAATGTACCCCTGGTACATTTTGAGCTCACTGTTGCTCATCTTTCCCTCCTCTTAGGATTAATCTGACTAGGACTTTCTCTAGATTACACCCTTTTCTCTGAATTCACTAGAATAGACTTCACGTTTGCCATTAACCTCTGAGCAAACCTACTATACATTCTATTTCTAGGGAAAAGTCTATTTTACCTACGTGATTCCTGACTTCCACTCAGGTATCGGTAGTGGATTGAGTAATCCTACCGACATTTGCCTTCCAGTTTTCAATTGTTGAAAAATCAAACATCACATAGTACTTTTCCTATCTTGCTAGACTATGCCTTAGTCTATTAGTCTAGAGTCGCCGTTTTGCTCACTCCTTATCATTCTTTACTGCGTTACTACTTAACTGGGAAGGAACTCGTCTTATTCTTTTCCTACAAATATAACTTGCATTCTTAGTCGAGAGAGAATCTTTATTCAATCCCTCAACATCAATTCATGGCTAGCATGGAGTGTTCTCGACACTATCAATCAAATTTTTTTTTCCTTAATTGTACAATTCTAGTTCAAGTACTGTCATACCTTAGGTACTATTGCTCAGATACCTTCCCCGTGTCCTTCAGTATCGAGCTATTCAAATTCTAGGGAAAGGCCTCAGTACCTTCTCTATGTGCTTCAGTATTGAGTTATTCACATTCTAGTCTAAGCTTCAATACCTTCTTCATGTACCTCAGTACTGAGCTATTTATACTTACTTGCTTGCATATTCTTATCTCTTAATAACTTAGTTGCCCAAACACATCCCTTACTAATGCATCCTCATGTTCATTGTAAAACATAGTATAAATACAACACTAATGTGAGGTGCGTTGTTTGATAACTATTTGAAAATAGTTGTCATAAATAACTTTCAATAATCATGCATTGGTAAACATTCATAGGCTTGAGCAATCTACTTAAAACATTTAAAGTATTTAGAGTCACTCACTTCTGCTGCTAAAACCATATGACCAAGAAATACAACCTGGTCTAACCTAAAATCACATTTACTGAACGTGGCACACAACTGCTTCTCTCGTAGTGTCGGCAAAACTATCCTCAAATGGTTCCTGTGATCTTCCCTACTACTTAAATACACCAATTTGTCATCAATGAAGATTATCATGAACTGATCCGAGTAGGGATGAAATATCTTATTCATCAAGTCCATAAATACTACAGGGGCATTCGTTAATCCAAATGGCATTATTAGAAGCTCGTAATGTCCATACCTCGTCCTGAATGCAGTTTCTTTAGACATCCGCCTCTACCTTCAACTGGTGTAACCTGATCTCAAGTCCGTTTTAGAGAAAATCGTGGTTCCCTTTAACTAATCAAAGAGATCACCTACACCAAGCAATAGTACTTGTTCCTGATCGTCACCTTGTCCAACTGCCTATAATCCTTACGTATCTGAGAGTACCGTCTTTCTTCTTCATCGAAGACCAGCGCTTCCCAGGGCGACACACTGGATCTGATGTAACCCTTATTTATTAAATCCTGTAATTGAACTAAGTTCTTCTAGCACCATCCTGAATGGTACCTAAAAAAAAAATAGATGCTGTATCTGGAATTAAATCGATAGTAAACTCAATTCCTTGTCAGATTGTAAATCTGAAAACTTTTCAGGGAAAACATCCAGAAACTCTTGTACAACTGGTACATCCCCAGGTTCCATCTTCTCGTCCTACGAAATCGTTACATGGGCTAAATAGACTTCACATCTTTTCCTTAGTAGCTTTCTAGCCTTCACTGCTATTATTAGGCTTTCTGGAATATTCCTTTGCTTCCTACAAATACTGTCTCTTGCCTACCAAATCTCTCGAACATTATCCGTCCTTAAAACAATTTATACGGTTGTAACATTTATAAGGAAAATTCATGATCTAGAGTGACATCAATTCCAGGAAATCTAATGGAATCACTTCATAACTATAATTATCAATAACTACCCCAGAGCCTGTAAAACTTTTATACTATTACAACCTCTCCACAGCATAATAATAACTACTTAGGGACATGCTTTCTACAATCTTTCCTACAAGCAGTGCAATATATCAGATAACAATAAAGGTATAACACCATAGGCAACTAGTTCATAAATATACTGATACATAAAGTTACTTTACCATTCACAACATCAAGTAACTCCTCTGCCTCCTGGTAGGACACTTCATAAAAACCTGCCTTGCCACTGAGATCGTCCTGCTTTTTTTCTCGTTTTTCTTCTCTTGAATCCCCTTCCTCGGCTCCTGAGCCACTAGGCTTATCTATCGTCTGTAAAGTCATTCCGTGTTCTATTTGAACTCCCCGACCTAGCTGGGCATTCCTTCTTGAAATGTCCTGCCTGTCCATACTGAAAACATACGTTTTTCCCTTAATAACATATCTCTCAATGATGCTTACCATAATTCGTGCATAAGGGTTTCTGACTCGAATTAGCTACTAGCTCGGTAGGATGCCAAAACCTTGATCTATCACTCATACTAACCACAAGTCTTGGCTTTTTCCTTCCTACACTATGTTGACTTGTAGCTCTCTGTCCTTTATAAATTCCTATTAGGTCATTCTCAATACCGTACTTCCTTTCCAAATATGCCAGAATTAATTTGACACTTTCTGTCAAATATTCTGTCCTCTAACTGAGGATCTGTTCTTGTCTGCGGAATCCTCGACTTCCCTTCAGAATTCGTTTCCTGATTTACCGGGTTTTTACCTCTCCGTTCACTAACATTTGAATTCCCTCGAATTTGGAACTTCTAAAGGTAGGGTCAGAGTTCCCGTTGTTTGTCTGCCTACTCTGCTTCCCACTTTTACTTGACATCTTTTTCTTACCTAGGTAGTACACATGCTAAGGACTCAGGATTCAGACTTATATATAAACTTTTCTCCTCTCTTCCCAAAATGTTTTGCTCTGATATCAACTTGTCACACCTCACTTCAGATTACCCTCTTAACTTGGATGGAATGGTAACTGTAGCAGTTACCAACCCTTTTCTTGGCACTTACTGCCTAACTAACCTGTTAATTTTTACTTAAACCCTGAATACATACATATCAACAATATACCAACATATTAACTCGGAACTTAATACATTTACATTACAAGGTTTCGCAGCATTGTTCATACATGAATATTACAACCTAGCGAGCCCCATCTAGTATACTAGTCACTAGATAGTCACATGTGTACTAACTAATACAAGTTTTCAATTACACTTCGTTCAACTTGTTTCTTTGAGTGGCAGAGCAGCAGCAGAAAAGTCTTTTGGGAAGTGACCGCTACTTGAAAAGGAAAACATTTGAAAACGTGAGTTAGAAACCCATTGAGTGACTTAATAAAACATAAGTCTCATGCTTTACACTGAAAGATTGAAAACATAATACTGAAACTAAAATATACCAAGCAAATGTGTACATAAAACCTTTAAAACCACCATTAAACATCAATGTTCCTTAGTTGAGAACGAGCATACATCGCTTTAGCTCCTAATGTCTGTTACCGGCCAAGAGACCCATACTTCGGCCTCTCTTTGCTGGTATATAGCCTAGGGGACCCATACTTCGGCCTCCCTTTGCTGATATATGGCTTAGGAGACCCATACTTCGGCCTTTCTTTACTAGTATATGGCCTAGAAGACCCATACTTCGACCTCTCTTTATCTTTAGTTGAGAGTGAACTACTAGATTTATCCCTCAACGTCAACCTTAGTCGGGGAGAACACTTTTGCTCAATCCCTCGACGTCGTATTACTAACGTGCACGTGGTGTTTTCTATGTACCGTCAACACCTTCGGTACATTTATTTAGATACCTTCCTTACCTTTAGTATCTGGCTCACTTAAGCTATCAAGTTCTCGAAGAGCATTAAAAGAATAGTTTTCAAATATAGCGTAGAAAACTCTTTAGGATACTTTCCTTACCTTCAGTATCCCTTTTCATTTTGTTTAGGAATACCAACGCATGTACTTTGACAACCTTAGGTATTTAAAACATAGTACATTAAGCTTCATTCATTCTTAGCTTTAACTCTAACACATGCTTCATACTTTGTGAAATAAGTTGGCTTAAAACATACTAAACCAGCTTGTAAAAACCACTAGCATGCGTTAGACATAGAAAACATACTTGGAAAACCCATACACTAGTAAATATCATGAAAATGGAGTTACTAAAACATGCTGAAAGTATTTGGACAAGATAACATATTTAAATCGTGTCAATTTCCGTGGAAAACATGCTTTACTTAGCATGAGAAATAGCTTCAAACATATGTTGCTTGGCACTTCATTTGAACACTTAGCATGAGAAATATATTCTAAGAAATCATTGTTTCTAAATCATTAAAACATTAAAGCATCACATACTCACTCACGGCTCGTTGGCCTCTTAACAGGTTATATGCCTCCCTTAGCTCTTCTTGGCCTGAAAGGACATAATTCTCGGTTAACTACTTAGAATTCTTAGCAAAATACTTCAAATAGTTCATTTACTAATGGAACTTCCATCATCAAAGACAGCTTTACTAGCGAGATACTCATCATGAGTGCATTCTGATCATGAGCAAGATCCTCATGAGCGAGATCCTTCATCCTAGTGATACTCACCTTTCTAGCGAGATTCAACCCAATTTCTAGTGATATTTTCTTCTAGAGCGAGATCCTCATCACAAAATTAGTGAGATTTCCTTCATTAGCAAGATCTTCAGCACAAAATTAGCGAGATTTTCTTCATAAGCGAGATCTTCATTCTCCATATGAGCTGTTTGCTTGTTGTTTCCAAGCAGTTGTCTGCTTATGTACAACTTCTCTGTTACAACTTCAAAAATTCATAACTCAAAATCCAGCCCTCTTTTGAAGAAACATTCTTCTACAAACATGTTTAGAATTGAGTTTACTTTCTTACCTTAAAATTTCAGCCATTCTCCCCGCATTCAAATGGCACCGGTTTTACTAAATTTGCTCATGTAGATTGCCGAAACCAAGCTTTCGAAGTTCCTCTACAACGCACATAGTGCAATCGCTTAGCTCTCGGGTAGAACTACACGATCGCTTAAGACCATCGCCTAGTGCTTCATGTCATCTTTTATTATTCGTCGCAGCTAAACGATCGCTTAGTTCCATCGTATAGAACATCATTGCATCGTTCAACGTCGTAGCTAAACGATCATTTAGTTCCATTGCATAGAAACTTCAACACATCACTTAGCACCGCATCTAGACGATCGCTTAACACCATCACATAATAAGCACCGCATCTAGACGATCGCTTAACACCATCGCATAATACTTCATCGCATCGCTTAGCGCACACTGCAGCTACATGATCGTGTAGTGTCATCGTATAGCACCTCCAACATATCATTTAGTTCCCATGCAAAAGCTAAACGATCGCGTAGTGCTATCTTATCGNACATGATCGTGTAGTGTCATCGTATAGCACCTCCAACATATCATTTAGTTCCCATGCAAAAGCTAAACGATCGCGTAGTGCTATCTTATCGCATTTCAATGCATCGTTTAGCTCCCACAGGTACATGATTATTTAACATCCAACATCACAACAACTAACGCCCATTGCTATATGATCGTCTAGCTTTTCTTCACATCGTGTAACGCCTGGAACTATAGGATCGCTTAGCAACTGAACCTCAACAAAAATTTTGAGCATAAGCTAAAAACTGGAACAACAGCTCGACCTCTTTCACTTGTTTCTTCAATTACATCTTAATTTCAAATCTAATGACTCCAAATAAATTACAGACTCTTGCTAATACATATAAGCTCATGAAACAAGAGCCAATTACAAATTTAATTGAGAAATTAAAGAGAATTAAAATGCCAAAACTAAGAAAATCATATTAGTGCATCAGTTTCATATATCTCATGAAAAACACCTACCACACCATAATTAAACCGAATTGAATGCTTATATGATTCTCTGATACCAATTGTTAGAGTGTAATAACATGCAATGAAAGTATCAAGGATCCATAAGCATTCAAATTCACTAATTTTGGCAGAAACTAAAGCATGCTCATCTAAATAAGAGGGTTTTAGATCATACCTTTGTAGAACTCTTCAAGATCTCGATCAAACAGCATTAGTCTTCTCCTAAGATCACCATGAACCACCTCAAGATATTCCCCACTATCCTTTTAGAGCTTTAGACCAATTTTTCGGACTCAAGAACAACTTGAAGCAATGTAAAACTGAAGGAGAAGCTTACAACACTCAGTTTTGAAGAACTCTTTTTCAGCCGAAATTTTCTCTCAAAATTTCTGTAGGATGCATCCTATAAAAAACACTCCATTCTTCTTTATTTATTGTAGATGAACATGCAAAAGAAGAATGTTCATGGCTTGCAACTAATGCTTGGAGTTTAATGAAGAAAAGGAAGTGGGCTTTGTGTGAGCATGAAGAAGATGATAATGGAAAACCTCATATTTCCATTTGTGCATGTAATCTAAATATTCCAAATTTCCTCTAAAATCAAAACCAATTTCAAAAACTCAATTTTGATTTCAAAACTAAAAAAAATTAATTTTCTAAAATTAATTTCACAAATTAATTTAATTTAAAAGAAAATATTAATTAATTTAATATTAAATATTAAATTAATTTTTGCACAAAACCATCTTCATATATTTAAATCATATTTAAATATATATTCTCCTATTTCGTTTAATTTTAATTTGAACGTTTCAAATTAATTTCTCAAGCTACTCTAAAGCTTAACCATTTACGAGCTAGTAGGGGGACCTCGCAGACCTAAAGATCATGGGCTCTAACGATTCGAGATTAATCGGTTAAACTCATTAGACCGATCTAACCCCCATTCGTTAACTAATGAGACACTCTACTATAATCCATAGTTGAACTCCCCTCACTGTAGATATATTATGTCCACTTTATAACCATAATCAGTAAGTCGATCATTCACAGGTTGTTCGTAATCACAGTTAGGTCAAATAACCGTTATACCCCTGTGAATACATCTTGTTCATTAAGTTACTATGACCCTGTAATGAACAATTCTGATTCATAATCCCTATGAATCAAATTATTTCTCTATCATAAGAAGGCGGGGCCCCGATTATTCAAGATCTGGAGTCAGTACTTTAGAGAACAACCTATCTGCTAACCGTAAATCAGGTAGGAGTGAATTCCATCTTGCAAGGCTATGTCCCCAGCTATTCATCCGGTCTTATCCCCAAAATGGGAGGCTTATTGAGCAGTGTTGTTGGACTACTCTCACCGTTTGCAGATCAAAGGATAATCCCGAACAAACAGGAGTTCATAGCTAGCTCAGGATTAAGATCGAGTTAACCTAGCTTATTTGATAAATGAAATAGTCAATTTTAACAGTAAATGGTCGTTATAAAGAAAAGTGATAACTACAGAGTGGATCGCACCCAATAGTGTTACCAGGATGAGATACCCAATTTCATCCATATATTTATTAGACCATTTAAGCTATATACTGTTAACCTGATCCTGTTTATATCACTACATAAAGTTTAGTATTCGGACTATAGTGATAGATATATTTATTGGATTTTCATAATAAGATGCAAAATCAACAAGTCATTATTATTGAGAAGCAGTATGGCTACGCAAATTCTTTGCTGATTTGAAAGTAGTTTTAGATATGCACCTGCCTATCACATTGTATTGTGACAATAGTGGTGCTATTGCCAACTCAAAGGAACCCAGGAGTAAAAAAGGTGGAAAACTCATTGAAAGAAAATACCATTTCATTCGGGAGATAGTGCACGGAAGAGAGGAGATGTAATCGTCACAAAGTTTGTCTCTAAAGACAACCTTGCTGATCCATTCACAAAGGCCATCTTGGCTAAAGTGTTCGAGGGTCACCTAGTTGAACTAGGACTTTGAGTAGTATAATCTAGGGAAAGTGGGAGAATGTCTATGGTATTGAAGATGTCCTAGTTTATTGTATTTTTCCCATTATGTTTCTCAATATTATATTATATTTATTTTTTCTCACTGAAGTTTTAGTCCAAGTGGGAGATTGTTGGGAATATTCTAGAACTCGTAGTTCGTGTTAAACATTCTATTGAAATAGAATGTTTAACACGAACTATGAGTTCCAGGATATTCCCAACAGTAAAGTGCTACAAATGATCTGATTCTGATAATTCATGTGGGGATATGTGAGTGGGGATATTCTATACAAAGAAGTTTATATAAGACTGGACCACGAAATGTTTAGTCTCATTATATAATACCATTCATAATAGAGATTTACGTTTCCAAGATGATTATAGGTAGCATGAGCTAAATCCTGAGTCGGTTGTGAGCTCCTGCCTATGAAGGCAGTCCTTTGATTTATATGGATGAGAGTGACCAGATCGTCAACTCAACAAGCCTACCATTTTGGGGATTTGTCTGACTGGGGAGCTAGGAACACAACTATACAAGAAGGAATTCACTCTTTTTCCAATGTCGGGGCAAGTAAATAAATTGCTCCCTCAAGAACTAATTCTGGGGCTTCAATAATGTGGCATCACGCCCTCTCCGGGCACGAGAAGGATTTGATCATAGTTGGACTATGATTTATTGTTCATTAGAGGGATTAATAGTACTTAAGGAGTTAGATGTAACTACAGAGACAAAACGGTAATTTTGGTCCAACTGTATATACGAGTAATTTGTGAAGGATTATCGTACTGTTGATTGGTTATATCCAATGGACACAGAAATATATTTGTAGTGCGAAGAATGCAGCTGTCAATCTTTAGTAGAATACTCGACAGTTAACAGATGATGAATAATTTAATTAAAGAGTTTAATTAATTATTCGTGTACCGTTGAAGCTTCAAGCTAAAGGTCCATGAGGTCTCCTCGATAGCTGAACAAAATTTAATGAGAACTAGTTTTTGGATTAATTTGAATTGTTCAAATTACTTTGAGGGAATTAGTTATGTATGAGATAATTAATTAAATTTTAATTATATGTGATATAATTACTATAATGCATTTGATACATTATAATATTAAGTATTTATGAGAGGAAATTAATATTTGAATATGATTCAAATATTAATTATATGAATTAGATTCATATAATTAAATTTTATGTAAATGTGATTTATATTAAAAGCCATTGGTGAGAGAAAATTGAAACTATAAGCTTTATTGTATTTGATATAATATTAAAACTATAGGTTATATGTTATATATGATATATAGTTATATGTATATGTATAATAAATTAGTTATTATATACATGTTATATTTTTTAATTAATTTAATTTTTTTTATTATTGGGAGGGAATTAACTTCCCTCTCCATTTTTTCCTCCATCCACGTAAGTGGGTAGTTGTGTGGAGAGAGGTATTTTTCTTCTTGATCCTACAAAACAGAAGAGGGTGAGATACAGAAAAAGAACAGTTCTATATTTTTTGAAAAATCTCAGATCTCTTTTCCTCTTAATCTCCTTCTTTCTCTCAAAATCCAAAGTAGCCAGAGCGCTCACTCCTCCTAAGTTCTCTACCTAAGCATACGAAGGTCGTCGTTCGTGGTAGTGTTCGGGGATTCCATTGAAGATCTTCTTGTGTAGCTCAAACCGACTTAAAAACTAGAGATAGGTAGGTTGAACCCAAATTCATCCATGGTTGCACTTGCATGAGCTTTTCCTCCTTTCTTCAACCTCCAACCTGCAACAACTTCTTCTTCCTCTTCCTTCACTCTCTCTCTCGAAATGCTCTGAAAATATAATGGGAAATGATGGAGAAATGGGCTGAAATGAGTGGGTTCTCACTTTAAACCCTAAGCACCGAATGGGTTTCCAATTTCTTTCATTTTCTTTTTTTTTTCCTTTTTCCTTTTCCTTTTCTTTCTTTTCCTTTTCTTTTCTTTTTCTTTATTCCCTTTCATTTCTTTTCTTTATTTATAAATTCCAAAATTATTGAAGACAACTTCAACCAAAAACTTTGTCATTTTCTTCAATAATAGAACAACAATAACTTAAATCCAACATCTTACAATGTGTGACAAGAGCAAATAATCCAAGGAAAGTCTCGGGTTTACAGTTTTACAGAGTGGATTCCTTTGGCCTACATTGTTCAAGGATGCGGTAGACTACACAATGAAATGTGATCGGTGCCAACACACAGGTAATATTTCGTGGAAAAATGCAATGCCAATGAACACCATCTTGGAGCTTGAATTGTTCGACGTATGGAGAATTGATTTCATGGGACCATTTCCCCCTTCGAATGGTAAACATTACATTTTATTAGCCATTGATTATGTCTCCAAGTGGGTAGAGGCAATAGCATGCGCTGCAAGTGATGCAGCGGTGGTCTCCCAGTTCCTGAAGAAACGTATTTTCACTCGTTTTGGCACTCCCCATGCCATCATAAGTGATGAAGGGTCCCACTTTGTCAACCATAATATCAAGGAGCTGCTGTGCAAATACAACATCCTCCACAAAGTGGCCATCGCATACCATCCGCAAACGAATGGTCAGGCTGAAATGTCCAATCGAGAAATTAAGCTGATACTTGAGATGGTAGTAAGGCCTTCATGGAAAGATTGGGCAACAAAACTTGACGATGCATTGTGGGCATATCAGACTGCATTTAAAACACCAATAGGTATATCCTCATATGCGTTGGTATTTGGCAAGTCGTGTCATTTGCCTTTGGAGCTGGAATATAAGGCACTATGGGCGGTAAAGAAGCTGAATTTTGATTTGAAGAAAGCAGGAGAAGTGCGAAAAATGCAACTGGTCGAGCTAGAAGAATGGAGGAACAATGCATATGAAAATGCGAAGATTTATAAAGAGCGCACCAAGCGCTGGCACGACAAACGCATATGCAGTAAGAACCTCCAAGTCGGGCAAAAGGTCTTACTCTTCAACTCACGTCTGCAGCTCTTCCCAGGAAAACTAAAGTCACGTTGGTCCAGACCGTTCATAGTTAGACAAGTATTTTTGCATGGCGCGGTTGAATTATCAAATGATGACGGAACCAACACATTCAAAGTTAATGGGCAGCGAGTAAAGGCATATCATGGAGAAGGATGGCATCGCCAAGTCGACTCCGTGGAACTAAAGAACTTTGAATAAGGAAAGAAGTAGGTGGTCCTTGCATTATCGAATGATCGCAATCTATCAGGGACGCAAGTTTTGGGAAACATCAATTCTTCAATTCTTCTCTAACTATTCGGAATTTTTACTATGTCTTTTCTGTCTTTATCTATCTTTATTTTTCTATTTTTATTTCTATTTCAAAAAAAAAAAATTGAGATTTCGCTAGCGAGTTTTGTTTTGTTTAAAATAATTTGACCCTCTCTTTGTTTATTTATAATGATTAAGACACAGGATTGCGGAGATGTTACATGAAGCAGCAAATTATCTCACTCCATCACCGCAATCCAAAGAAGATAGATCGCCACAAAGATGGATACGTCAATACACAATGCAGGCGACAACGCAAATTTTGGGGTGTATTCTTCCTTATCTTTATTTAAAATTTTGCGCTATCACATTGCATTTTAATTTTCAAAGTTTTATCACCGCATCCTCTTTTACCACCGCAATCATTTGACATAGATAAATTTAGTAGGTTACCACATAATGTCTCTTTGACATAGATAAATTTAGTAGGTTACCACATAATGTCTCTTTGTCAAGTATGATTTTAATGATGAAAAATATGCTTCTATTTCTTTCGTATATACTAGAGTAAACTTAATCTTAAGATAGTCACCTCATAAAATATTTCTAGAAGTTAGGGGTTTGCTAGCTTTCTTTCAAACTCTCTTTACAAAGCTTTCTAAGAACATCGCATGACTTATCTCAATCTTTTGGCAATGAGGACATTGCTGCATTTTAAATTTAGGGGTGAGGTATTTATTTTCGATCTTGCTATTTTGAAAAAAAAATTGAGAATAACAACTCCACTGCCAACGCAATAGGAAACCCATGTTCATAAAAGTTAAGTTGTGAAAGGCACTTACCCGTAGTTGGATGTCTGCATGACACACGTGGGGGCAAGCCAAAATAAAAGTAAGTCATCAGGATCAACACATGAATAAATGATCGCAACTCCACTGCCAAACAGGTATGAGTTTAGTCTGAGAAAGAGTGCATTGCTCGTAATTGGATGTCCGCATGACATCCGTGGGGGCAAGCCAAAATGAAGGCAAGGCACTTGGATCAGCGCAAGGTCAAAAAAAAAAATATCAATGAAAAAAATTTATGCAAGGATAAAATCCTTTGACACCCCGGTGGAAAAAAAATTTTCTTTTTGAAATAAATCATGCGATGTTCTAAAATTTAGTAAAGTCCTTTTGAAGAGTAAGCTTGCAGTCCCTAGGTCTTAGAAATATTTTAAGAAGAGACTTGAATAAGACTTAAGAAAATTTTGGTATATAGGATTTGAACGAAGTATCCTTGAGAAATCTAGGAAAAGAACATTGCGATTGACTTGCTAAAGGAATCTTTAGATTATGCTTGAGGACAAGCATTGTTTAAATTTGGGGGGTGTGATAATGGGCAAAAATGCACGTTATCATAGTGCTAAGTTCTTAAACAATCTTGAATTGCGTTGATGAAATATGTTAATTTGCATCCATTAAGCATCGATTTCATAATATTGCAGTCGCATGCGTTCATCGCATTAGAACAGTTGATTTTTGTATTTTTATGCAGAATATGCGTTGACGCAATGTAATAATTGCGATCATAGCAAATCATTTGGTCGAGCGCAACTTTACCGCAAGACTTTGCGATGATCGTGTTTGCAAACATTCGCCTGAGAAGGATTACCGCAATTTGGTCAGCGCAACATGCTGGGCACATTTGGGTGAAAGGCTAATTAATCGTGATGGGACAGAAAGCTGATGACAGTCGAATTCGAATTAATTTGACAGCTGATAACGATCACAAGTATATTTAACTTTTCAGTGACAAATATTCGGCGCATCAATCAGGAATTAAAGCCGTCCCATCTATACAATCATGAGAGAGAAGCCGCCGTTCACCTTGGATGTCTATAAATACCAAGGGCAGCCTTCAGAAAAAGGGTTGATCAGTTAACCAGTTCAACTATTCTTTGTTCCATAAGTTCACGCCTCTGTCCATAGTTTTCCTTTTTATTTTAAGGCGAAGCAAGAGAAGAGTGGTGACGCCAGAGATCGCTCAGGGAAACTCGAGAGAGAACCTTGAGGCGAAGAAGTAGAGAGCGGGCCGTCTTCGCGAGAGCGAGATTATCTTTTGAGCACGAGTAGCAAATAGTGTAAAAGCCTGGGCAACAAGAGATTGCTACCAGGCCCTTTTATTCTATACTTGCATTTTTATTTTGTACTTCATCTTTATATTTATACAATGGAAGTTTTATTTCTATATATGTTCACTCTCTTGGCACGCATGAGTAGCTAAACTAGTCGAATGGGTTGAGAAGAACTAAGCTAACATGACCTAGGAAGTTCATTGCTTGCGATTGTCTTGTTTTATGTTGTACTAAATACCCTTTAGAATTACTCGAGAGAGAGTCTAAAAAAAGAACCTAATGACTCGAGAGAGCTAGGTTAGAATCTGGTCTCGAAAGAGCAAGATTAGAACTGCATAAACAAGAGATAAGAACTTAGAGATAAGCTCTGTTTGTCAATCTGCATTACATGCATCCTAGAGATAGGAATGATATTATGTGGTCGCCTTATTTATGTGTGTATTATCATGTCATTGCATAAATAAGAATAGAGGCTTATGTGTAGATCCTATAGACTTATCGTATATATCGCATGCGTTCTAGCCTTAGAAGCCGTAGCATTCGCATGGAGAGGTGGTTTACTATTGTATGCATGTTGCATGATCGCAAAGCATGAACGCATTACAGGAAGTGTTAGCCAAAACCCTTCTCAACCCGTTCACTGCATACTCATCGCATCTTCCATTTACCAACTCTTTTCAAACTCCACCACATTTGTTTATTTTTCATCATCGCAAACAACAACCACAACAAGAATTTATTTATTTGGTTACCGCAAGGTCTTCATAAAAATTACCAACGCAATCTGCTTTCACAAGTTCCTGTGTTCGACCCTGGACTTACCAGGAAACTCAGTGGAATTTACACTTGGATTCCGCTGGGGAAACTTGAGTGCACAATGCAATTTCATCAATGCATATCATCCATGACCCACTTCATAAAATCAAGCATCAGTTATCAATCCCATGTTCATTTATCTTTATTGTTAGAATTCTGTTATTAGAATACTTGTTAGTGCATTATATTTAATATCTGAATTTTGAGTGTTTAGTCACCCTAACACTTTTTCATTTATGATATACGTTGCTAAACTTCAATTTAAGTTTTATTTAACGTGATATGACATATCTTTAATAGAAGTTGAATATATATTTTTAAGAATTTATGTTTTATGTGCAATGATCTCAATTTTAGTTAATTAAATATATACAAAAGTTGGGAGTCATTAAATCGATAATTAGAGCATGTAGCCTGAAACGAGCTTGTTTTATGCCTCTAATCTCACTTGCTTTTTCTGTTTAATGTGCTTAATTATCTATTTTATGTAAGAACTTGAGCAAATCATTCATTTTGGAGCATTATTGGACAATCGGGATAAGTTGGAGCTATTGAGAGTGATACTGAGCACCCAAAGCTTCAAGATGCAAGATAATGATTCTACCCCAAGGAGCTTTGGTGCCACGTTGTTGGTTAGTGCACGTGCGACACAAATTCCAGAAGGAAACACAAGGCGAGAGCACCACAACGTTGTCCTAATAGAAGGATGAAAATGCACGCATTTAGAATCAAATGTGAGAGCTCCACAGTGGCCAGTGACATGGCGCTAACAACAAAGGGTTAATCAAGGCATCAGTGTCGCGGTGCTGCCGCGATTTTATGTATACCTCTATTCAATTTTAGGATTTTTGGGATATTAGAACTTATGGAGGCCAAGGAAGAGCTCAAAATTCTTTTTCTTCCTCCATCTTCTAACAGTTTAGGTTAGATTTCTCTTTTATTAGGTTGTAGTCATTGACTGGATGCTCCCCCTCTTCATCTTGTCTATGGATTGAAAAGGTAAGTTGTTTTTATAGTTTTCAGGAGTAAGAACTTATGCAATCTTTGTGAGATTTCTTTTGATTAAACTTAATGAATTTTGATTTATGCTCTTTGAATCTTATTCATATTTAGATATATATTTATGTATGGTTTGACTCCGCTACACATAAATGTAGGTCTTAGCTAAGATTTGTGGCTTGCACATTCTTTATTTGTTTGCCTAACTAAAATCATAAGTGCAACAGTTGAATCATGTATGTTAAGGATATAGGTTTCCCATAAACCTAGAATGCATGCTAAACCTAGATTCAAATACTAATTTGTTAGTTAATTAGGCTACCTAATTGATTAACCACACAATAAAATCCTAAATCGTAAATGCAAATGACTTAGTTCTAGATGGACACTTTCGAACCCAATAGGACTAAAGCATTTAGTTCAATTAGACCTTAGGCTTTATTTAATAATTAGGACGCTTTCTTGGTTTAGTCTAACGAGTCGACTGTCTATAGCATTAATAAGTTTGGTTAGGTCGAGCAAGTCGTTGTGCAAGTGTAAATCAAATGTATGTTAAATCAAGAGGGTCAATGATCGAAAATTGTATAGGAATTCCTCTTGTTCCTAGAAATAGAATTTCCAATCCCAAGTTACATTTACCCCTTTTATCTTTTATTTTCAAGCACACTTTATCATTCCAAACCCCCCATTTAGCACTATTACTAGAGAATTGACTTAACGAAACCATATCTCGCGCTTTCCTACGTATGACTTTCAACTAATGCTACATTTTTAGTAGTAGTAGTAGCCCAATTCGGTAATTATAAATTTTATTTTATTGACGGAGAGATGTTTACGATAGCCTTTTTTCAGACTATTATTTACCAATGATGGTTTTTGTATATCTTTCTTCAAGAAACACTTGAGCTTCTAACGATTAGATTCTAAAATAAAAAAATATATATGTTCTTTAAAACTGCCTACTTTTTTTTTTCCAAAACATGACTTAGTTTTTTTATAAAATATTATTTACCAATGAAAATTTGATGCTGAATTATCCTATATCTCACAAAAGGCATTGTTTTGACTAAAATAGTACAATAATCTTGTCTCCAAACAAATGAATTGGATTCAAAACTATCCCCTCGTCCATTGGGAGGCTATATTAACCTTTGTTTTAATTGAGGAGGTCAACCTATGTGATTCCACTATACAAAATGTTCCTAAAATTAGATTCAATGTTATCAATATCTAAGGTTGAACAACCATTATAAATACCAAGCTTCCCAATATTCAAGGGTAAAACATCTGTAGAAAGTTTCTAGGAAGTAGCAATCAAAGATATTGTATAATAATGAGTGTTGAACCATCTCCCTGTTTGAAACCTATTGAGGATATCAATAATACACGTGCAAAAAATAGGAAGGTTGGCGGTAGAAGACCATAACAAGAAAACAGGAGACAATTTAAAGTTCGTGCATGTGATAAATGGCTTGATCAGTGAAAAATCCTTCTATTCGGGCATAAGGAAGGAATATTATATCACCTTGTGGTGGAGGCTGAAACCACTGACGAAATTAATTGGACATATGTGGCAAATCTTTTGGACCCGTTCTCTAAACTACAAGCCTTGATATTAGCCTTATCTCTTTACTTACCTTAAATAAGTTATACCCTTAAAGTCTTTATGTTGGGTTTTATGTCATTCTATAGTCAATAAACTTATTATTGATTTTATAAAATGTATACATAAAAGTCTAAATCCAATAAACTAAGACCCACGACTATTACATGAGTACTTGAACTTTATGTGGAGACATAAAAGTGGACCAGGTTCAAGTAAATAGTGAAAATGATCTATAGTATATGAATAAGGTTGGGTGCCTTATTCTAGTAACACTGTGGGATGCGACCTACCCTATAGTTGTTACAATGAGTTATAAAGTGCTATAAACGAACTTATCTTAATTCATACATGTAATGATATGAGGAGTGGGGGTGTCCTATGCAATGAGTTTGCATAAGATCAGACTAAGAAATAAGTCACTCTTACTTTATAATGTTGTTTACTATATAAGACTGAATATTTTACTTAGATGACCTAGGTAACTCGATCGTAATCCTGAGCTAACTATGAACTCCTGTTTATTCGGGATTATCCTTAGATTTGCATAGGTGAGGGTTGGCACAACAGCGCCGACTCAATAAGCCTCCCATTTCAGAAGTAAGACCGAATAGATAGTTGGGGACATAGAGTGCAAGATGGAATTCACGCCTACCCGATTTAGAGATAGGAGAAAGGTTGTTCTCTCAAGTATTGAATCCAGGTCTTGAACAAAGGGCCCCACCCTCTCACTGGGCTGAGAGAGTTTTGGTTTAGTGACTAGATCACGAACCAGTTATTCATGAGATGATCAGTAGGAACTTAAGGAATAAGACGTAATCTCGGGGGTGAAACAGACATTTGACCCAACCGTTATTACGAACAACCTGTAAAGGGTCGACTTACTAATCATGGTTAAATCATGTGGACATAATATATCTACAGTGAGGGGAGTGCAACTATGGGCTTTAGTGAAGTGACCAATTAATTAACAAATGATGGTTAATTCGGTATAATGAGTTTAGCCAATTAATCTCAGATTGTTGGAGCCCGTGATCTGTAGGTCCATGAGGTTTCCCTAGTAGCTCGTAAATGGATTAGCTTTAGAGTAGCATGATAAGTTAATTTGAAACGTTCAAATTAGAATTAAAGGAATAAGTAATTATATGAGATATAATTTTTTCACGTTTAATTTTAAGAATTAAACAGAATATGAGAATTTATATTTAAATATGATTTAAATATATGAAGGTGGATTTGTGTAAAATTAATTTAATATTTGATATTAAATTAATTAGAATTATTTAAATTGTTTAAATAANNNNTTTATAAAATTAATATTTTTTTTATTTTTGAAATCAAATTTGAAAATTGAAAAAAAAAAATAGAAAAACACGGTTTTTTACACTACACCTTCAAGTAGCTCACACAAAACTCTCCTCATTTGGCTTCAATAAGTCCAAGCATGAGCCGCATCTCATGCAGCCATCTTCTTTGCATGATAGCCTGCAATATATTGAGAAGATTGGAATGAAATTGAGGCATGCAAAATATAGAATTTTTGCTGAAAAATTCAAGTAGAAGAAGATGTTCTTCAAGTGGGTTGCTGTTGTGAGTTCTTCTCTAAGTTCCCTTCATTCAAGCTTATTTTGAGTCCCACAACTGAATCTAAAGCTCCAAAAGGTTAGAAAGATCTTGAGGTGGTCTACAACAAGATTTGGAAAAGTTTGCAGCCAAGATTTGAAGAAGTTTTTCAAAGGTATGACTTGAAACCTTCTTGTTTCAGTATGAGCATGGTTTAGTTTCTGCCAAAATTAAAGAATTAGAGTGTTTATTGATTCTTGTTACTTCCGCTGCTAGCTGATACATTCCAACAGTACTTTATCTATGAATAATGTTGGTACGGTATGAATAAAATACTAGATACTTATCTATTAAAGTCTTTTGTACATTCATGTGCATGGTGGTGCTTTTCTTTTTCCTCATTCTATTATATTCTATGAGCGAAAAAATAAGTACTATTATCACAAAGTACATGAATATACTAACTCATCTTCAACTACTATATACTTGCATGTATCAAATAAAAAATCACCTATTATACTGCAATTAGTAGGGAACCAACTTAAGAAAAAATGTTTAATTCAAAACTTAATTTTAATACATAATAATTTAATTAAAAGTGGAAAATGTGTTTACGTTCTGTTATACAATTGTCAAATGAATTACATCTTCTTATTTTTGTCACTGGTCTCTAATGTTTTGCTGTCAACATTATATTGTTTAACATTGACTTTTATTTATTTATTTATTTAATTCATCATTATTTTTAAATTTTTGGCGTGGAGTGGAACTATAGCCTTAAATAGAATATTAATACTTTATTACCAAATAAAAATCTATTGTTTAGAATAATTCTTTGGGTCCCATATTTAAGGTGGGATAACATTTTCATATGAAATCAACCGAGGAAAAGATAAATTTGGAAAACAAGTGAAGGAAGTATAGAGTTTAAAAGATGACACAAGTTTTATTTGAATCCTCACAAAATTTACATCCATCATAGTATGCAAAAAAAACAGAAAAACAAAAGAAAAAAAAATGTGATATAAGGTAGAGATTTTTTTTTTTTTTTCTTTTTCTGAATGGAAAAACAGTTGAAAATATTTTTAAATATTTCTTCACTAAGAAGGTGGATTATTTTTTCCTTAGAGATATTCTCAAAATATTTACGAGCATGAATGACTCAATTCTATAAAAAGATCACCATGATGAACAGTGAAAAAAGTGTTTATGAGTGAAAGGTTTAGGTCTTTTTGGAATAACTTAGATTTTTTTTTTCAAGAATGCATTTTCATTTAAACACTTATGATACTTAAAATAAAAGCACACATGTGGTTGACAACTCTTTTTCAAAAGTATTTTTGTATAAAAATTTGTTTAGTTTGTATATGCTAAAAGTGTCTTTATTAATTTCAAATTACTATAAAAGAATTTGTTGTTGGCAGTGATGGCTAGAGATAGTGGCTGAAGGTGATTGCCAAAGATAGTGGTGGAGGTTGCCAGCGGAGGTTGTCACTTTGGTGACTAGAGGTGGCTAGTAGAGGTTGAAGGTTCATTGGCGGTGATTGTCAGAGATGGTGTGGCAATCGTCAGAGAAGGTGGTTGAAGGTTGGCCAGTGAGTTCATTGGAGATGGTGGCCAGAGGTTGGTTAGCGGTGGTCATCAGAGGTGGTGGCTGAAGATAGCGCTTGCAATCACCAGAGGTGGTTGCCAAACACATGATTTTTTGTTAATATAACTTATTTTATAAATCAGTCACTTGAAAAGATATTATGAACACACCTTAATTATATAAAAAGGTTTCAACAATTTTTAACAGACAAGTTATATTAAAAAAAAATAGTGAACTAAAGTCTATCAATTAATTATTGGTGATGCATATTTCTCGACAAGTATGAGACTGAAGAAGCTTGTGAAGATGTCATTAGAGTATTACCAACTTGTGAACAAGTAGGCAAACTCGATGCATTTGTAATAGGAATCTCTAGCAAACTACGATGCAACAAAAAATCTGTAAAATACCACCTAGAGTAACACCATCATCAGAATCACGTGCATAATGAAATGGAAAATATTGTTTATAAAAATGTACATTACTTGAAATGACAATCTTTTATTACTAAAATCATAAAAGACGATATCCTTCAACTCTATATCAAAGGAAAGCACATGTCATTGTTGGGGATCAAACATAGATTTGTTTGTAGAAAAAGTAGAAGCATAACATAAACAGCCAAAAACACGAAGATAATCATAACCCACATTAAGATAGTGAAATTTTTTTCAATGGAAAAACTACTGAAAATATGTTCAAATATAGCAAAATGTTATATTCTATCGGTGATAGAAGTTTATTGATACTAAGTATCTATCATGATAGATGATAACAGTCTATCAATGTTTATAACTGATAGCTAATAATATTTTACTATATTTGTAATAATTTTGATCCATTTTACTATATTTGAAAACAACCCTATAAAGTGCTATGAGCAAAACAAATGCGTGAACCATATTGCAATATTTATTTTTCCAGTCAAGCAAATTCTTTTAGTCATATGATCTATATACATTAAATAATATTTAGATGCTTTCATTTAGCGGGTACTTATTTTCTACCTATTAGGGATTCTAGTTTTCTTCACTAAGAAAGTGAATTATTTTTTCCTTAAGATATTCTCAAAATATTTACGAGCATGAATGACTCAATTCTATAAAAAGATCACCATGATGAACAGTGAAAAAAGTGTTTATAAGTGAAAGCTTTAGGTCTTTTTGAAATAATTTAGAAAAAAAAATGTTTTTCAAAAATTCATTTTCATTTAAACACTTTTGATAGAAACTCTTAAAATAAAAGCACACATGTGGTTGACAACTTTTTTTTTAAAGTATTTTTATATAAAAGTTTGTTTGGTTTGTTATATACTAAAAGTGTATTTATTAATTTCAAATTACAATAAAAGAATGTCGCTGGTAGTAATGACTGGAGATGGTGGCGGAGGTGGCCAGCAAAGATTGTCACGGTGGTGACTGAAGGTGGCTAGCAGAGGTTGAAGGTTGATTGACAGTGATTGTCAGAGATGGTTTGACAATTGTTAGAGAAGGTGGTCGGAGGTTTGTCGGCGAATTCGTTGGAGATGGTGGCCAGCGGTGGTCATCGAAGGTGGTGGTTGAAGATAGCTATAGCAATCATTAGAGGTGGTTTCCAAACACATGATTTATTTGTTAATATAATTTATTTTATAAATTAGTCGCTTGAAAAGATATTCTAAAAATAATAATTAAAAGATATATTTTCTCTCTCACCCTCTATCCACTCTTGTTCTCTCTTCTTTTTTAATTATTATTTTTAAATCTAAAATGCCATCTCAACATTTAAAGTAATACAAAAAGAATTTCTTGGAGGCCTTTTAAAATCTAATAATGACTAAAACATTCATTTTGAAATCTTAAAAAGTTAGAAAGCAAAAGCAACTAATCTACATAGTTTACGAACTTCTTGTTTTAACTTCATAACTTTAAAATGTGTATGAAATGACTTTTTCTTAATTCTTTCACTATCTGTTTCAAGCTTAGTCATCCATGGGAATAACAACTCGAAGAATAAAAAATCAAAAAATCAATAAAGGAAGTCTCAATTTTCTTCTTAATTCAATCCTCATGCCTCTTTCCAATTTTGGTTTGAGAAAAACAAATAAATATAAAAATTCATGAATTGTGTTGTGAAATATGAGTTAGCATAGTGAAGTTTGAAAGATTTATAAAATGACGTTCCTTAATAAATATACGAAAGAGGGAAAAAGGAAAAAATAGTTTTTCTCGATAAACGTATAAATTTTAATAGTAAATATTATTGAAATTAAGTTATTTATTATCTACCTATGGAAGACTAAATGGGTGAGGGAAGGTTTGGTTTGGTGAGAGAAAACAGGTTATTTTGTTGTTTTTTGGAAGGTGGAAGTTAGAAAAGTCTTGTATTACCTGTCTGATATTACATCATAAGACCAAGAAAAATTAGAAAATTGCGTTGTAGAATGCTATTAATATACATACAACCCTGGTAGAAGTAGAACTACATTAGTTTTATTTTATTTTTATTATTATTATTTTGTTAAATTGCAGATTTGGTCTTTATAATTTTATAACTAGAATTTAAGTCCTATAGTTTGATACAACTCTCATAAATAGTTCATCTAATAGGAACTATTTTATCAAACGATAGATATTTATAAAATTTTATCACACTATAAGGATTAAATTTGAACGATAGAATCATGGACTAAATTCTAATTTTTTATAGAGGTGTGAAATTTATAATTTAATCTAATTTTAAAAAAAAAAATTGTTGTAAATTTTCCCATTTGGGTAATGAAGGTGTTGTCGTTGTCCATGCAATAACACCACAAATCAATAAATAGTGTCAACAACAGAAAAAACAGAAACAAACTAAATATATGAACGTGAGGAAATTGATAAATAAACCAATTGCTTTTGGTATTTTATTTTTCATCAACAATCCAAAGCCCCCAATTTCTATAATTCCTCATTTAATTACTACAATACAATTCAATTCAAATCAATATAATGCAGTGGCCACGGCCTGTTGAGTATTTTGAAAAACGCAAGTATGAAGATCACAGAGTCGTATGTTACAATGCCAATATAACCCATGAAGGTTCTTTATGGCGGGCTGAAAATCCTGTGGCTTCAACTCTCCCTGTATTTGCTCTTCAACTTTGCCTTATTATTTTCCTCTCTCGTGTTCTTATTTTCGCCTTGAAACCTCTGCGTCAGCCCCCCATTGTAGCTGAGATTCTTGTAAGTTTTCACTATGCCCACCACCTGTTTGTTGATTTTCCTGACTGAGTTTTTTTACACCTTTTTTCCTTTTTGTTTGTTTCTTTCTAAGGCTGGGGTGTTGATGGGGCCATCATTATTGGGGTGGACGGATTTGTTTTCGAAATATGTATTTGCATGGAAGAGCTTGTTGGCGTTGGAAACTGTTGCCAATTTGAGTTTGGTTTATTACATTTTTCTGGTTGGTTTGGAGTTGGACATGGCTCCAATTGTGCGTGCTGGAGGGAAGTCCATAAGCATTGCTTTGCTTGGTATACTTCTTCCAATTCCTGTTGGGATTGGCTTGCATCATCTGATCAACAGCAATCGGAACAAACATAAGATGAGTCCGGCCACCGCCCATGGTCCTTTGTTTTGGGGTATTTCCTTAGCCACGACCAACTTCCCTGACCTGTCCCGTATCCTCTCTGATGTCAAGCTTCTGCATTCAGAGATTGGAAGAACTGCTTTATCTGCTGCTGTTATCACAGACCTTTGCTCTTGGGTGCTTCTTGTGATCACTATGTCAATCAGCAATGTAGGCAAATACTATGCAGTTACCTCGACGTTTATTTTTGTTTGTATGTGCATTTTCCTTTTCCGCCCTGCTCTCAAGTGGCTCATTCGCGTCAGCTCCAAGGATGGGAACTACAATGAGTTCCATATCTGCTTTGTGATGACTGGTGTCGTGGCATGTGGGTTGATTACCGATGCGTGTGGTACACATTCGATTGTTGGAGCATTCATGTGGGGAGTTATCGTGCCTAAGGGTGAGCTGAAGGATATGATCATGGGGAAGGTGGAAGATTTGGTTAAATCAATCCTGATGCCTACGTTTTTCGTGGTGACGGGCCTCAGAGTGAATTGCAATATCATTTTTGAAGAATCAGATTGGGTGTTGGTTTCGTTGATCATCTTCTTGGCTACCTCGGCTAAAATTGTTAGCACATTCCTTGTGGCTATCTTCTGCAACATGCCACCACGAGAGGGCTTGACTCTTGGCTCGCTCATGAATACCAAAGGCTTACTTGCCTTGATAATCATTAGTGCCGGACGAGATATGCAGGTGAAAATATTGATTTTGCACAAGTTTCAATTGAGATTCATGCTTGAATTCGAAATTACTAAATTTTCGAACTTTTTCTAGGCTTTGGGACGTCTCACATTCACAGTGATGATCATATCTTTTTGGGTAATGACGGCTCTGATTGGACCAACATTGGCTTTTACTTACAAATCAATCAAGACATTAAGGAAAAATAGGTATAGAACCATTCAAAGCATCAAACCAGATTCAGAGTTTCGAGTGGTTGCTTGTGTTCATTCCACCCGCAATGTCTACGGCATCATCCATCTCCTTGGAGCTTCAAACCCCACCAAGCAATTGCCACTCTTAGTCTTCGCTATCCACTTGGTCGAGCTTACTGGTCGAGCCACAGCAATGCTGATCGTCCACGGCCAATGCAAAGCCAGCTCTGCCAAAGCCAAGGTCCAGACCGACCACATTATCAATGCTTTTGACAAGTTTGAGAGCCAGAACCATGGTGTCACTGTCCACTCACTCACAGCGGTGTCACCATATGCAACAATGCATGACGACATTTGTGGCATTGCGGTGGAGAAGCGTGTGCACTTGATCATTGTCCCGTTTCACAAGCAGCCCACCCTTGATGGCGGATTGGAAGATGGCAACCCCTCACTTGGGATAGTCAATAACAATGTGATGGCCAATGCCCCTTGCTCTGTAGCAGTCCTTGTTGACCGTGGCCTCTCTGCCACCAGCCTCACAGACTCCAATCGTTCAAACCACATCCAACAACGCTTCGCTTTATTCTTCATCGGTGGCCCCGATGATAGAGAAGCTCTGGCTTATGCATTGCGGATGTCAGAGCATCCAAATATTCTCATAACAGTGGTAAGATTCATTCCGGGTGAAGAAGTGAAGGAAATGAGCATAATGGACTTCCCTGGAGAAGAAAACGTGGAAATTCTTACAGCCTTAGCGAGAGCAAAGAAGGAGAAGGTAATTGACATCGATTATATCGAAAACTTCCGGTTACAAATCTCAAGCAACCCGTCAATCGGATATGCAGAAGTGGTGGTGAACAATGGGGATGAAACGCTAAAAGCAATAAGCACATTGGAAAACGAGTTCAACTTGTACATTGTTGGAAGGAGTAGAGGGATGATGTCGCCTCTGGTGTCGGGGCTGTCGGAATGGAGCGACTCACCAGAGCTGGGGGTGTTGGGGGATGCGTTGGTGACATCAAGTTTTGCAACAAATGTTTCGTTGCTCGTGGTGCAACAAGGGGACGTGGAGGCAGAGGAGAGGGGTGAGAGGTTTCACGATGGAGGGTTTATGGGGGAGCACTTTGGAGGGCAGGATGGATGGCAATCGCCTATAAAGAAGAATGTCGATGGAGACTTTGATCTTTTTGTGAATCAGAAGGAGAATGATCAAGTGGGTGAGGAGGAAGACGAAGAGAAGGGGAAGCAAAGCCATTATCAACCAAATGGAACCAAGATTTACCACACTAAACCTTCTAAGTTGTGAATTCATGGGAGAAAATACTTTGGTGCATCTCGGGCTGCACTATCTTTGTGTATCTCATCTAAATGTCCAACCACAAGCTGTCATGTAACAAATTTTTCTTTTTCTTTAGAAAGAAATAATTTTCCCCCTTTGTAATGGAAGAAAATGCACGAAGATAAGTATAGTTTGGGCTTACACCTAGGTCATTCACTTCGACACCCTACTCTTTTTTTTTATTTTTTATTTTTTAATTCATCCTCTTTTATTTAGTTCATTATTCTAGGTTAAATATACGAAATAGTTTCTTCTCTTTTTGATACATTTTAACTTCTTCGATCTTTTTTTTTCAATATTGACCTTAATGTATTAAAAATAATAATAACTAGGTCTCTCCATACATAAATAGTCGAAGTTAGTTATATTTTCAATTTTATCATTAAATTATTGTTCACTATTATATTAAAATATAATGATAGACTACACGTATGCTATCTAACACATGAACTTACTTCGTTTATCAACAAAAACTCAACCAACACTCATCAACGAAATGCATTTTTGTTAGGTGACATGTAAATAAAATAGTTTTTTAAGTGCATGACTTTTAAGCGTCTTTTTTTTTGCCCTTATTTTATCGGTAAGTATATTGTCTTTTAAGTCTAATAGATATCATTAATGAATTATTTAGTAATAGAAATTTAATTTCTCTTATGACGATATAAATAACATTTCCAACATTAAGAAACCATTATGAAATCTTAATGTCTCCCACTACATTAACTAAATTGGGCTTTTACCAGTATCAACATGTAGAAACTATTCTACTTGCTTAAGCATTTCCCAAGAATTACAATTTAGTTGTGATGAATAAATTCTTTTATGGTGAATCCTCATTCAACTATTTATGTGACAATCTTTATTGTCCCACAAGGAATCTAGCAAATCAAATACTTTTATTCTTAATTTTCTTTCTCATGGAGGTACTTCAAAAAGAAATTCCTCGCATTTTGGTTGCCCAAGCTAATTTGGAAACTATTTTCCCTTTATAAGCTCAATCACTTAGTTTGTGTTCTTGAATTATTGTGATACTTGATCTCAAGATTACTTAGATAATTATCTAATTAAGCTTATGTTGACTCGTCTAATTTCAGCATAGAAATCAAACAATTTGAAATTTTTACCATATAAATCATTCTAATGCTATGGTACTTTAGTGAGTTAGAACATGTGTCATCATAAGGTAAGTCAAATACTCTTTCACTAAATTGAAACAATCTCAACCGAACATTACACCAGAATAACTCTCATTCATATAATATTTAGTTATAATTAATTTGATCATAACATCATTAACTACCTTAATGTGTTATTTTTAAGTGTGACGCTTCATTTTAGATCCTATAGTTCTGTCCCAACAAGAGTCGCCATAGAGTAAGTAAAATACCGAAAACAAAACTACAACCCTATCATTCTCATAAGTTTACCTTGATATTAATTCATGCAAGCACCTCCTTGGGGGATCGCCCAAAAGTCGTTATGAGGTCTCATGTAGATCTCACATTATGAATCAATGATGAAGACCATAGGATATATTGATACATGTCTTTCTTCTATGTACACTACAAATACTTTCTCATATTCACTTGAAATTAACCCCATGCAAACATCTTCAATACGGGGACAATCCAAATGGCACCATGAGACCCCACATGAATCTCATAATGTGAATCAATGTTAGAGATTGTAGGACATCAATATTTTAAAATAAGGTTTTCTATTACTTAGATGAATTAGGCTAATCTCACTTATCTAAGTTACCAATTACTTTCCATAATTCTTATGTGAGCTACAAACGCTAATCACATTATGAACATGTTTAATGAAATAAAATAAAATATGACTAATTTAACTTCAAATCAGTTCCTCGGTAGGAGTGTTCCCTTTCGTCAACTTAAATATTCAAATATAGCTAGAACCTTAGATAAATTTCTCTTATTTTCATTTTTTTATTTAAAAATCATTAATTTTGTTATAAAATAGATAGGAAAGAAGAATAAACATAAGAGAGAAATGGAGAGAAGAAGTAGAGAACATATGTATTATGCTCAATTGAGGTGTCATCTACAAAAGCACCTTACAATCCTATTTGTAGGGCATGATAGAGTGTACGTTATAAGATAAAGGTTAATGAGAGAGATTATGAGATTGGATAACCTATAAAGGTTATGAGTTTATTGTAACATAAATATGTTATGGATATCTACAATATTACATTTACAATACTCCCCCTTAGATATCCAATAGTTTGTAAAATAAATGCCTCGTTAAAATCTTGCTAGGAAAAACTCAGTGGGATAAAAACTTAGTGAATGAAAAAAAGTACATTATTCATATATTTTAATAATTGTCTTATTAAAAACCTTGCAAGGAAAACCCAGTGGGAGAAAATCATAGTAAAGGGAAAAAGAGTGCAACATATTTACTCCCTCTCATGAAAACATCACTTGATACTCTTGGTTGTCACATATGAGTGTTATGTGTTTAACTTCTTAAATGTTGTTGCAGGTAACACCTTCATCGTCAATAAGTCTCTCAAGTTGTCTTTTAAAGAAATTCGTTGAATAGTGATGTCGATACTTTATGTTTTACCATCTTCATATAAGAACACTATTGGCTAGCCTCGTACATCATCAAGATTTTAACATGATTAAAGTAGTTGTTATGATCTATTTCATAAATTGCCATAATACACAAATTCTTCTCTATGTACTAAGTCATTAATTTAAGATCTAGTTCTTCTGGGTTAAATAAGCAACCTAGATCACAATTAGATTTATGAGAATAAAATAAATTCATATAAACTAATTCTCAAATAAAAACATAACATATGTTTGACTCTACTCCAATATCTAGTTCTTATGGGTTAAATAAGTAACCTACAATATAAGATCTTATATTGACTCTACTGCAATATAAGATCTTATATTGACTCTACTCCAATATAAGATCTAATTCTTATAGGTTAAATAAGCAACCTGCATCTACTAGATCACAATTAGATTTGTGAGAATAAAATAAATCCATATAAGCTAATTCTCAAATAAAAACATAACATATGTTTGACTCTATTCCAATATCTTTCTTTGGAAGAATATTATATTTATGCTACAACAGGTAGTGTATAAACTAATAAAGATGTAAATGTACTTATTTATCATAATTATGGTTTTTCAGGACCTAAAGCTCTTCATTATCTTTCTACTATCATATAATATAAACTTTCTACACCAAGTGAATGAACCGTTATAGGAATGTTCAATGGTGGAACTAGCCCATATAAGATCTTATATATTATATATATAATATATTACTATAATTAAATCTATATTTGCTTTATGCTTTATTTGCAAGCTAAAGAAAAACTTATCATCTCAATTTATTTCTAAAGAAATTCTATTTGCTTTGGAAATCTCTTTAGGAGTTTATGCTTAAATTATCAACATATATAAATAATATATATAATAAATCTCAGGTTGTGATTTCTTTATAAAAGCATATAGACAAGTACGAGTTATTTTTATACCCTCATATCAACAAATACTTAATAAAATGATTATATCACATTATTCAGGAATGATTTTATATATAATTCTTTAATATTTGACTTATATAAATTTGGTACCTCTAATCCTTCAGGGATATAGTTATTAAGAGAGAATAAATGTATAATGATTACATCCATAAGATTGTCTGTTAAGCTTTTCATACACAACCAGATAGATTTGATATCTTATGGTATTTTATCCACTATAGGAGAATATGTCATTATAATCAATATCATTTCTTTGCGAGAATTATTGTGGAACTTGTATTGTGTTATATAATGTGACCTCATTCTATTTGTTTTTCTTACAAATATTCACTTGTATCCCACATGCTTGACATTATCTAATGTTTGAATTGATGGAATATACAAGCAAGCAACGAAGGCAATCAAAATCAATAAGTACTCTAATTACACTTAATTTGAGTTCTAAAGCATGCAAACATAATAATTTATCAAAGTAAAAGGTTTCAGAACTAATACCTTTGATGAATCTTCAAAATCCAAGCCATTCTCTGCGAATCTGAGCTTCAAATCAATAGTAGACCACTAACAGTGTTTTCTCTACTAATCTCAACCTTGTATTTGAGTGGTGGAACTCAGAAATTCAGTAAATTGAGGAGGATAAAGGAGAGGGTTTGAGAGAGATGGAGAATTTCTGCAGAAAAACATTTTTTCAGCATTCATCAACCTTTCATTTCAGAAATCAAATGCTTTTATGTAACAATTACATACAAGCACTTCAAATTGCATTCAACATTGTGACTAAGTGTTCAATTAGCAATTAATCCACCACATCACTATTAAAAGTGGCTTTTTCCACTAAACCAAATTTGGTTTTAAATTTTCTTTTTATTTAATTCAAAATTAAATAAAATCCAAAATTCAATTTCTAAAATTGAATTGAAGATAAAAAAATAATTTCATTCTAATTAATTAAACAAATTTAATTAATTAAATAATTTAATATCAAATATTAAATTAATTAAATATCTATTTTATACATAAATTATGTTTATGTAATTTAATATTTAAATCAACATTTAAATATTTTAAACTCTCCAATTTTGTTTAATTTTGATAAATTAAACGTCTAATTATATCAACCCTAATTTTAAATTTAAACACTTCAAATTGAAATCCTAAATTCAATTTGAACATTTCAAATTAAAAAACAATTTGAATGCCTCAAATTGAAAACTCAATTTTGATTTTGAATATTTAAAAAAACTCTCAATTCACAAATCCAATGTGTTCATGTTTTACAAGGTAGTAGATAGACCTTATGGACTTATAGATTATGAATTCCAATGATTTAAGATTAATTGGCTAAACTCTTTAGACTGAATTAATCAATATTCATTAACTACCGAGACACACCATTATAGCTCGATAGTTGTACTCACTACAAGAAAATTGACCTTTTTCGAAGGTCAAAACCTTCGAAAAAAACATTTAATAGACCTTCGATACATTTTTTTTCAAAGGTTATCTCAATCTTTGAAAAGTGTCGAAATAGATCCCATCGAAATTTTTTTTTCAAGGGTTTATTAACCTTCGAAAAGTATTATTTTTCAAAAGTTGATTAACTTTCGAAAATTATTATTTTTCAAAGGCTATATATCTTCGATAATTGTCAAATTATTTATCGATAATTATCTATTATCAAGTAGTCTTTTTTGAAGTTTTTATTATTTTTAAAGGCTTATCATGTTATTTTCAAAATTTTTAAAACCTTCATAAAAACTTATTTATCAACAATTGTATATCTTTTAAAAATTCTCTTACAAAACCTTTTAGCACATTTATTGACAAATCTCGGAAGGTTGTTTTTATTGATTCATCTACATGTAGTACCATGAATTACAAAGTATAAGAATAGAATAGAAAAAATAGACAATGACATGAATGGAAGTAAGCTTATATGTCATAAAACTACACCAAAAGGCTATCGAAATTCTATAACATCAAACTACAATTGATAAACTAGAAACAAATTTTTTACACATCTCTGCCATCATTTTTTGAAATCTATCCTCAAAACGATTTTCTAATTCGCTTATTTGACACCTAAGTGCTTCTACCTCAACCTCTCTTTGTTGTTCAGATTCTTTTCTTTGTTGTTCAGATTGTTGAAGTCGTTGTTTGGACTCATTAAAACGACACTCAAGATCGCGTATAGTAGACGATGATCCAAACAACTCAGAAGGAGTAACACCTACTCTATAACCATGAACACGCTCGTGTTTCTCCAGTCCAAATACTCGTACGAAAATCTCATCCTCGTTCATGTCAAGTGTACCATCAATCACTTGAGAAACATATGATTTAAGTTCTGACTATAAATACAAATTCACATATTATAATTCAAAACTAACACATATAAATTCAAATATTTACAACAAACAAACACATGTCTTTGTTAGGTAAAGGATGTGGCCACCTATTATAATTCAAAACTAACACATATAAATTCAAATATTTACAACAAACAAACACATGTCTTTGTTAGGTAAAGGATGTGGCCACCTATTATAATTCAAAACTAACACATATAAATGAAAATTCTGATGGATATCCACGACAAAATGCTTAGAAAATAATTAAATTCTTTAAGACACAAAAGTAGTGTTAAAAATGCTCCAAAATTTATATTTGAGAACAACTTACCTCAATATATGTAGAAACTTTTTTCTCACTGATTTTCTCATACTTCTGCTTCTTGGTGCCTGCTTTCAATCCTTGCCAGGGAAAATGACCAGAACAGAAGATGTATTTCTAAATCAACTAGCATCAGAGAGTTGTAATAGATAACAAAAACAAATTGGCAAAAACTAATCACCTTCCTCTTAAGAAGTACATAAGGACATAACCAAGAGACTCCAAGTCATCCCTTCGACTTTGCTCTGAAACCCATATTGTCAGTAAAGAAGGTTGGATCAATAAAAGGTAATAATAAGAACTTATACATTAATAAAATCAGGAGAAAAATGATAAAATAGTTCCCAGGCTTAGATATTGAAGTTAAGTAGAACCTTAATTCCAAACAAGTGACCATCAAGATGGCCTGGACAGGTATTTACCCTCAAGACCCTCAAGACAAGATCTTTTAGTCAGAAACCTTAATGTACCAGCTCTAAGGGTCCTTTGGCTCTACGACCTTTTCCAGAAAAATATCTTTTAGTCATTTTACCCTCAAGATAAGATTTACATGGTGGTAATGAACTGTACTGATTTAGATGACCGTTCTTAACAAATCTCTCAATCTTGTCGAGATTTATGTGACCAAGTCTCAAGTGCCAAGGAAGGCATTTGGATAAATTTTTCATTTCTTATTTTAAGTTTCAGCTGTTTTAAAAATCTCTATGTTCAAGATGGCTTTTCCCTTAGTTGGTTTTAACATCTATAAGTTATTTTCTACTTTTGTAGAAAATTTTTTTGGTATCTTTCAAAGTAATGAACACTTCATTATTTTCAAAAGAAAATTTGTAATTTTGTTCTAGCAAACATGAGACATATATTAAATTCCTTTTCATAGAAGAAATATAATAAACATTTTCAAGTAAAATGTATCTATCTCCTACGAATAGCTTTATATTTCTCATTGTTTTAGCTGAAACAATCTCTCCGGTCCCTACCTTAAAGGTTGCTTCGCCTTCTATAAATTGTCTTCAAGAACTAGTTTCCTGAGAGAAAGTATAGATATGATTAGCGGCACCTGATCTATTATCCAGGTCTTTTTATCGTTTTCCACTAAGCACGTTTCAATAACAAGCAAATCATATTTATTTGTCGTTATACTTTCACATCTTCATCTACTAAGTTCAAAACTTTTTGATTTCAAGATGAGTTGGGAGATAGAGGACATTCCTCTGTTAAAACAAATTTTGAATCATCATTTGCAAGTATGTTAATTTTGCATGCTGAATGATTAAAACTGTTAACTAGACTAGAAGCGTGTAATTTAGAAGAATACAACATGCTGAAATTTTTACAAATTCTAATTAGTAAATTGTGATTAAACCTAATTCAATTTTTAGAAAAAGTAATAATGTACCCAAAATTCATTATTTATTTGCAACGATATTAGAGATAGTCAGAATAAGTGCTACCGAGGGGCAGTCAAATACTCCTTCACTAAAGCAAGATAATCTTGATTAAATACTATCTCCAGAATAACTTTTATTCCTATAGTCATTTAGTTACCGTTTTCGGTTAGAAATTACTAACACTTAGTAACTCTATAAGTGTAATCCTCCATTTTCAGACTTCAGAGGTTGGCGATGCTACCAAATTGGAGAGTCAAGGTTGGAAATGAACCTAAGAAATCCTAGCCATTTCTGGAGTTTGAGTTGTTCCAAATCCCATGTTACAACCCTCCGAGGGGATAGCCGTCGTTAAACGACTAGCAAGATTGCCCAAAGTTAACAAGCAGGCGCAACATAGGAATCTCACAGTCTAAACTAATAGAAGAGACTGTAGGATACGTTGACATATATCCTTCATGCATTTACTCTGAACTACTTCCCCAACACACCTTGATCTTAACTCATGCAAAAACTTTTCGAATGGAGGTCACTCCCATGGTGACACGAAGCCAAGCACGAATCTCACGGTGTAAACTTATAGGGATGTGAGAGCTAAAATCAATATATCATGTATATTTAATTTTACGATGAACTATTTCCCCTATTCACCTTGATCTTGACCCATGTAAACACTTTTCGGATTGAGATCACTCCCAGGGTGACATAAAGTGAAGCATGAATCTCACGATGTGAACTCTTAGGGACGTGAGAGCTAAGAATAGCATTTTGTATACATTATTAATATCCCACTGAAGTGTGCTAACATATATGTTATTAATCTCCCATTGGAGTGTTCTACTAATTGATTGGGTATGCTTTTACTTAGGTTTATTCTGGCTAAATAAACAATATATGTCTATGTGATTTATCAAAGTATAATGTTTATAAATGGATTTAATCTACGATCTCTAAGTGATAAATCGATTTTATTACCTCACGCCGTTCACGCATTGTTCATAAAACCGGTTAAAAATGTAATTATTTGGCCATAATCCCAGGTAGGAGGTGTCCCATAGACCGTCAACTTAAATACCTCCCGCCTTAGACAGGTTTATATACTGATTGATTTTGTAATCGTGCTTTATAAGATAACGACTTATTTTAACTATTAAAACAAGTGGTTAACCTACATGAGAATGCATCTTTATCTTCGTTATGGATTTTAATGTCTAATCCAATTTTATAACAACTTATAAAATAATAGACATGCTTTGCATCCATAACATTCATCAAAGACATTCAAAATTTAATATAATACTTATGTTAAACTTTAAAAACCCTAAACATACATGCTATATATTATAACTCCTTATAACATATATCCAATGCATGAAACATACTTCCTATGGTGGGATTTTAAATCTACATGGCATACAATATGCACATACATGTTTCAATTTAAATATAATATACATCACATGCATAAATATTTAAACAACATAAATATGATTCAACTTTGGCATCCTAAGCAAGCAATAATAAATAATTATTACAAAAATAGCACAAAAACAACTTCAAAACTGTTTTGGACTGCCCAGCCTCAACCACCTGAACTGGCTCTCCAAGTCTCCAAATGAGACTGAACCGAACAAAAAAGGATCGAATTGAACTCTAAGGTGATTGAATCAGACCAGAGAAGAGCCAAACCGGTCAAACCGATTTTCTCTCGTGCGCATCGGCTCATGAACATGCGTGTTGCTGGGCTGGGATGAGTAGCATTGCAATGCTGCCTGGCAGTGACTTTTTCTCCCAGTTTTTGTTGCTGACCAACACTTGCTTCAAACTTCAATTATAGCCTAATTTCAACTCTAATGACTCCAATTAAATTACAGACTCTAGAGCACACATATAAGCTCATCAATCAAGAGCCAATTAAAAATTTAACAATTGAATCAAAGAGTAATCTAATACCAAAGTCGATTAAAACATCATATTAGTCCCAGAACAAGCATTCATAGAAATTCACCCACCAAACTCAAATTAATGTTAATTAAGTGCTTAAATCGTACTCTGATACCACTAATGGAATGTACAAGTAAGCCATGAAAGCAATCAGAATCAATAAACACTCTAATTATACTTAATTTGAGTTCTAAAAGCATGCAAATATAATAATTTATCAAAGTAAAGGGTTCCAGAACTGATACTTTTGATGAATCTTCCAAATCCAAGCTCCTTTCCACGAATCTGAGCTTCAAATCAATAGTAGACCACCAAAAGTATCTTCTCTACTAATCTCAATCTTAGATTTGAGTGGTGGAACTAAAAAATTCAGTGAATTGAGAAGGGTAAAGGATAGGGTTTGAGAGAGATGGAGAATTACTGCAAGAAAAACATTTTTTCACCCTTCATCATCCTTTCATCTTAGAAATCAAATGTTTTTATGTAACAATTACATGCAAGCACATTTAGCTCATTCCACTTCAAATTGCAATCAACATTGTGGCTAGGTGTTCAATTAGCAATTAATCCACCACATCACTATTAAAAGTGGATTTTTCCACTAAACCAAATTTGATTTTCAATTTTCTTTTTATTTAATTCAAAATTAGATAAAATCCAAAATTCAATTTCTAAAATTGAATTATAAATTAAATTAAAAATTGAAAAATAATTTGATTCTAATTAATTAAACAAATTTAATTAATTAAATAATTTATTATCAAATATTAAATTAATTAAACACTTATTTCATAGATGAATCCTATTCATATAATTTAATATTTAAATCAACATTTAAATATTTTAAACTCTCCAATTTCGTTTAATTTTGATAAATTAAACGTCTAATTATATAAAATATAATTATTATAACTCTAATTTGAAATTGAACATTACAATTCAAACCCTATTTTGAAATTTGAATACTTCACATTGAAATCCTAAATTCAATTTGAACATTTTAAATTAAAAAACACTCAATTCACTAGTCCAAGATGTTCTAGTTTTACGATATGGACCTACAAATCATGAGCTCCAATAATTTGAGATTAACTGGCTAGGCTCTTTAGACCGAATTAATCAATATTCGTTAACTACCAAGACACATAATTATAGCTTGATAGTGGCACTCTCCTCACTGTAGATATATTTCTATCCACTTGATTTAACTATAATCAGTATGTCGACCCTTCACAAGTTGTTCGTAATAATGATTGGGTCAAATTCTATTTTACCCTCGAAATTATATCTTACTCCTTAAGTTCCACTAATCTTCTAATGAACAATTAGTTTTTGATTCAATCACTAAACTGAATCCCTCTCGGGCCAATAAGAGGGTGGAGACTCTTGTTCAAATCTTGGATTCAGTACTTAAGAGAACAACCTTTATTCTATCCCTTAATTGGGTAGGGGTAAATTCCGTCTTGCACCCTATGTCCCCAGCTATCTACCCGGTCTTACCCCTGAAATGGGAGGCTTATTGAGCCGATGTTGTTGAGCCAACCTTCACCTACGAATCTAAGGATAATCACGAATAAATAGGAGTTCATAGTTAGCTCAGGGTTAAGGTCGAGTTACCTAGATCATCTATTCAAAACAGTCAGTCTTAAACAATAAACAACATTATAAAGTAAGAGTGGCTAATTTCTTGGTTTGATATTATGAAAAGTTTGCATATGATGCCCTCACCCCTTATGTCAACACATGAACGAATCAGGATCGCTTCGTTTGTAGCACTTTACAAAAAAATTGTAACAACTATTGTGTGGGCCGTATCCTATAGTGTTACCAGAATAAGGTCGTACACTATAGACCGTTTTGGCTCTTTACTTGAACTTGGTCCATTTTTATGTTTCCACATAAAGTTCAAGTATTCCTATAATACCCATGGATCTTTAGCTTATTAGATTTAGCAATTTACATATTCAACAACTTTATTGAATAAATGTCAATAACATTTTTTATTGAATATAGAAAATGTTTAACTTTACAAATTGCGAGTTTTAGGACATACAACCCAACACAAACTACTAGTTCTCATGATTTGAAAATAAAGTTTATTTCTATTAGATAGTTTCTTTATCATTTCTATGTCGCGATATTTTTTTCAATATATCTAAATATATAATACTCATTTTCAAAAATAACATCTTGAGCAACATTGTATGAAAAAATGTTGTCAACTTATTTAAGTATCGTTCCAACTTTTTCTTTCCATGACATATAATTTGTTAAGATCTCTTTTTATCCTCTTTTGCTTAAAAATTCTCATGAGTACTCATATTTAGGACTCCTTCTGGAATATCTATGTTCTTACTTGAGTCATTTTGATTATTGACAACTTTTTTTTAGGATTGTTAGTCAATAATCTTTGGATCCCATGTGTCTATATGGGGTTCTTGTTCTATTATTTTTGTACAATAATATTATTAAATTATTGTGTCTTATGTTTTGGATTGAATTGGTCAAAATAATATGTTACCGAAGTAGCATTAGTTATCTAGATTAATTTAATTATAAAATATAAGATATGCATATTCACAAATTTATGCGGATAATTATCGGCCCAAGTGAAGATAATATTTGGCCAAATTGTGGGTATGCATGTGGTAATGAGTATGTGACAATTATAAGGATTGCTCATGTGAAAAATAGTCAGTACAAAGAAAGACTATTTTTTGATAGAGTTTATTATCATTATTTTGATTACTACATTGAGAGTATCATTTACAGTTGGTGTTTTTGCCCAAAGGTTGGACATCAATGTTGTGCTAAGTATCTTGTTAAAAGGGGTCCACCACATATATGAAATTATTTTGTTATTTTTTAATTGTGAGTATATCTTTTGTTGTTTATTGTTTTAGTTGGTCTTACTCAAATATCTAGAAATTTGAGTTCAATCCCTACGTTGAATGGATCAAATTTCAAGATTTGGAAAGAAAGCCTAGAAATACTTCTTGGGTGTATGGATTTGAACCTTGCATTAAGGACTGATAAACCTACTTCTACTGAGGAACAACCAAATACAACTAATATAGAGAAGTGGGAACAAACAAATTGTATGTGTCTGCTGATCATTAGACACTTCATTCCGGAATCTTTTTGGGACTCTATCATGAAAAGTAAAAATGCTAATAAGTTTCTTGCTCAAATTGAGAAATATCTCAATGGAAATGATACTCAGGATTGGTAGGAAAGGTAAGTTGAGTCTAAGGTATAACTTTACAAGATACGACCTATTTTAATTATTAAAACAACTTGTTATTTGTTAACCTAGGTGAGCATGCATCTTATCTTTGTTATGAATTTTAAATTTCTAATCCATGTTTATAACAACTTATAAAACTATAGACATGCTTTTAATCTATAACATACATCAAGCATTTCAGAATTTAATATAATACCTTATATTAAAAACTTGAAACCCTAAACATGTATACTATATATTATAATTCTTTATAACATATTTTCAATGTATGCTACATGCTTCCTATGGTGGGATTTCAAATCTCCATGACATACTGTATGCACATACAAGATTTATTTTATTATAACATACATTCATAATGCATAAATAATTAAACACATACTGATGTGGACCAATTTCGACATTCCAAGCAAGCAAATAGCCTAAATTATTATAATAATAATCAAAATCGGCTTCCAACAGCTTTTGAACTTCACAACCTGACCCAAACCAGGCCTATACCACTTGAACTAAACCTCCAAGGCTTCAAAATGGGCTGAACCAGCCAACAAGGAGCTGAACCAGACCTCCAAGACCCGATCCGGTCAAACCGGTTCGCTTGAACCGACAATTGGGTTGCATGCATTCTTTCTGGACTGGGATGAACAACATCGCAATGCTTCATCCCAATGTTACAACGCCATGGGCATTTCTTCATTTTCTGAGATGATTGATGAGCAGCGTTGCCACCTTCAAACAAAGTTTTCTTCAGCTGACCCTTCTTGCTTCTTTCTTCAATTACAACCTAATTTGCAACTTTATTGACTCTAACTAATTTATAGACTCTTAAATACACATTAAGGCCCAAAGAGCCAATTACAACAATTAACACTTAATTGAAGAGAATTTAAATGCCAAAATTAAAATTATCCATATCAACAACCATTTTCATACATCCTAAGAAAATCACCCACTAGGCTAAAATTAACACTAATTGAGTGCTTAAATCATGCTCAGATACCAATTGATGGAGTTAACATGCAATTAGCGGAAGGAAACAAAATCATTAAGCACTCTAATTCATCAATTTTAGTATTTAAATATGCATGTTCATAACATAAAGTAGAGTTTCAAGATATACCTTTAAAGACCTCTTCTTCAACTTCGATTTCAGTTTGATTCTTGACTCCAAAAGTATTGTAGACCACCACTTGATCTTCCCTATTCTCTTAGACTTTAGATTGAATTGTGTGAGTCGAATTTAGGGAATATTTTTTAGAAAAAGACTAGTTGTACTAGAGCAAGAATAAGACTTTCTTCTACTCAATTGTTCAATAGAAAATCATAGGCATGTCCTTTTCTCAGCAAAATGAAGTTGCTTTTGATCGTCTTCTTCATGCATCCGTATCGCCATGAAGATGACAACACATACTTCAAATTTGAAGTGGATTTGTGAGTCCAAATTTGGGCATTTGAAAGTGAGATAATTTCACTTAATGGAATTTTCCAAAAAAAGGAATTTTCAAATTAAAATTCAATTTTCTTTTAATTTTGAAACTCACTTTCAAAATTAATTTAGAAAAAAAACTTTTCAAAATTTAACTTAAATTAAATTGATTTTGTTATTTGAATTTTCATAGAATTCAATTTTCCAATTATAAATAAAATTAATTCAAATAATTAATTTAAAATAAAATATAATTAATCAATTAATCAATTTAATTAATTTATATAATTTAATATCTAATATTAAATTATTTAACCACTAATTCATGTAATTTTAATATTTCAATCATATTTAAATATTATTCAATTATCTAATTTTGTTTAATTCAATAATAAAACATGTAATTATATCGTATATAATTACTAATTCTCTTAATTTTAATTTGAACATTTCAAATTCTCTCATCACGCTATTCTAAGATTTAATCTATTTGTGAGCCAGTCGGGAGACCTAATGGAGCTATAGATCATGGGCTCCAATGATCCGAAATTAACCGGCTAAACTCTTTAACTCGAATTAACCAATATTTATTAACTACCGGGTCACTCCACTGAAGCCCTATAGTTGCTCTCCCCTCACTGTAGATATAATTGTGTTCAATCGATATAACCATAATCAGTAAGTCTACCTTTCACAGATTATTCGTAATAACGGCTGGGTCAAATGCTGTTTTACCTTCAAGATTACATCTTGTTCCTTAAGTCCCATTGATCCTCTAATGAAAATTGGTTTGTGATCCAATCACTAAATCGAGTCCCTCTCAGGCAAATGAGAGGGTAAGGCCCCTTGTTCAAGACCCAAAGTTAGTACTTAAGGGAACAACCTCTTGCCTTAAAAGCGAGTATGAATGAATTCCATCTTGCACCCTATATCCTCAGCTATCTACCTGGTCTTACTCTTGAAATAGGAGGTTTATTAAGCCAGCATTGTTGAGCTAACCATCAGCTATGCAAATCTAAGAATAATCTTGCGTAAATAGGAGTTCCTAGTTAGCTCAAAATTAAGGACAAGTTACGTAGGTCATTGTTTTGAAATACTCAGTCTTAAATACTATACAACATTATAAAATAAGAATGACTTATTTCTTGGTCCGATCTTATGCAAACTCTTTGCACAGGACACCCCCACTCGCATGCCTCCACATGAACGACTCAGGATCATATTGTTTGTACTAAATACAAAGTGGTTGTATCCAATATTGTTACCAGAATAAGATACCCAATCTTATTCGTATACTATAGACCGTTTTGGCTATCTACTTGAACTTGATCCATTTTTATGTCTCCACATAAAGTCCAAGTATTCATGTAATAGCCATGGATCTTAGTTTATTAGATTTAGTAAAATTTACGTATTATAAAACAGTTTTATTGAACAAAATCTCAATAACTTCTTTATTGCAAATAGAATATATTTAATTTTATAAACTACGAATTTTAAGACATACAACCCAACAGTAATGTTGATAAAAATCTTTTTGTAAGACAACCTCAAAGAGCTTTGTTGTAGTCCAAATCTATGTCGATGGCATTATTTTCGGAGGAACGTCATAGGAGATTGTCGAGCACTTTGTGAAACAAATGCAACAAGAATTTGAGATGAGCATGGTATGAGTACTATCCTAGTTTTTGGACATTCAAATAAAGCAACTTTATGAGGGAATCTTTGTTTCCTAGAGCAAATATGCCAAGAATCTAGTAAAGAAATTTTCCCTTGAAAATTCAAGTATTAAGAGAACTCTAGCTCCAACACATGTAATGTTATCAAAAGACACTGGTGGGAACATAGTTAACGAGAGTCTATAGATAAGCATTATTGGAGGCTTACTCTACTTAACAGTTTGTAGACCAGATATAGCCTTTGCTATCAATATGTGTGCATAGTATCAATCATATCCAAAGAACAATCACCTGCTGAGCATCAAAAGGATAATCAAGTACATAAATGGGACAAGTGAATATGGTCTACTATACTCTTTTAACACCAAAAACTCACTGGTTGGCTATTGTGATGCTGATTGGGCTGGAAGTTCAAAGGATAGAAAGAGTACTTCTAGAGGGCGTTTTTTGGGAAATAATCTGATCTCATGCATTGACAAGAAGCAAAATTGTGTCTCCTTATCTATAGTTGAGGCTGAATATATTGCTGCAGGGAGTAGATGTACACAGTTGATTTGGATGCAACACATGTTACAAGAGTATGATGTCTCACAAGATGTCATGACTCTTTTGAAAGAAATCAGACATGAGGATTTCCATGAGCAGTGGAAGGATCTTTCCATATTTCAATCGTATATGAACATTACAATTACAATCACACACAGAAACATACAGTTATGCATAAAACAGAAACTACAACATGCTTTACTACAAGATCAAGGGAAAGAATTAACAAANTTACAATTACAATCACACACAGAAACATACAGTTATGCATAAAACAGAAACTACAACATGCTTTACTACAAGATCAAGGGAAAGAATTAACAAACCTTTGAAGACTTATCTTTAAGTTCCTTGATCACGAACGCTCGATCATAGCAACACAGCAACACACAAACATTTGTCCAACACGACTGCTACAATGCACGATCACAGAGAACTCGAACTAAGCGATCGCCAATGTCATGAACACCCCGAACACCGCAAACCTCGACTGTGTCATATTGAGTAAGACATCACCAAGAAGGTTACCTTAGTATTCTCGGTGTGAGAATCCAGAGGGTGGGCTTTTTGTGGACTTGGTTAAAGGTAGAAAATCAGAGGAAGAACAATCGTGTAAACGACTAAGCAAGCGAGAGATGAAACAACATATCGTACAGGTCGATGCCCAATCGTTTAGTAAAAGCCATGTGATTGTCTAGCAAAAGCTATGCGATCGTTTGGCTCATCGTCTAGCTGACTGTCTATCGTTTAAGAACACTCCACGATCGTTTAACTAACTCAAAGTCGTCGCTTAGTAAACCTGATTTAGTTGACAACTCTCCTTGAGCAACGTTTTTGCAAATCTTAAATCAACAATACTAAAATTAGAAAAACATTTTTTCTTTTATCTCAAGGTTACCATGAAACCACCAATAACCTCGCACTCAATTGGTTATTAAAAAAATAGAGATAATTATCCAATAATTAATATTATTATAAATATAAATGATAACCAACTTATCATCATATATTTATAACCTATAGTTTTAATATTTCATCTCATGAAATATATAAACCATAGTTCTTTTTCTATTCCATGGCTCTTAATGTAAATCTCATTTACAACATTAATCCTCCATTAAATGTATCTCATACATCACATCGATTATATTATATATAATCGAATTACCTCTTGTCAATTTGAAGATTTCAAATCAACACCAAGAACTGATCCTCAGCTTGAATCCATTGAACTACCAAGGGGACCTTATGGACCTGTAGCTTAATGCTCCAATGGTACGTGAATAACTGACTAAACTCTTTAGTCACAAGATCCACCATTTGTTAACTGGCAGGCACTCCACTAAAGACCGACAACTGAACTCTTCTTACTACAAATATATTATGCGTCCATCTTAATCAATCAATAGTGCGACAACCCTTCACAGATTACTTGTAAGTACAGCTAAGCCAATGACCGTTATGCTCCTATAGTTACATTTAGCTCCTTAAGTACCACTGATCTCTCTAATGAACATAAGTCATAGTTCTACTATGACTGAGTCCTCTCTTCCAAAGAAAAGTTGTGGCCACTATGTTCAAGCCCTGGAATCAGTCCGTAAGGGAGCAATCTATCTACTTACCCCTGCTTTGGGCAATCTATCTAAGGGAGAAAATACTCGATGGGAGGACTCGCTACTGGGGAATTCGATGTTGGGAGCTTGCTCGACACGCGCTCTTACTCGACGTTCGAACTTGACACGCAAGCTTTCCTCGCTCATCCTCGACACTCGCCTCCTTCCTTAGTAACTAATACTCGATGTTTAACAACCTTTACTCGATGCTCAACTCTTCCTAATTAATTATACTCAACGCTCGATAGAATTTACTCGATTCTCGCCTGGCACTCACTCGATGCTCAAACACCCTTTAGCATGTCCAGATCAGTACGTAACCGAGAGTTAATTTTCCATACTTAAACATTTCCCCCTTTCAACTTATCCTTTACCTCAAACGCTCAAATCCACTATAACTTAAACATTTAACCCAACTTTTGCTTACTTAAACCATAGACATCATGGAAAAGGGGAAAGTGATGTGTGGGTCTTACAAGCCTGAATAACTGAAGTGCATGACAAGGCGTTCTTTAGCACATCAAAACTTCTCCTGCAACCATCATTGGAATCAAAAGCCATATCCTTTTAGAGGAGAGAGGTTATCAGTTGAGCAATCTTACTAAAATCTTTAATGAACCTATGATAGAAACCTACATGACGAAGCAAAGAACGAACCTCTCTCACATTTGTCGGTTAACGGAGCTTAGCAATAACATCAATCTTAGTAGGGTCTACCTCTATGCCATGCTCAGATACTATGTGTGCTAATACAATGCCACGTGAGGCCATGAAATGGCATTTTTCAAAGTTAAGAACCAAGTTAGACTCAATGTATCTTTCTATCACCCTAGACAAATTAGACAGACAATCAGCAAATGAGTCTCCATATATAGTAAAGTCACCCATAAAAACCTTCATGCTTTTTTCAATAAACTAAGAAAATATGGACATCATACAATTCTGAAAGGTGCCAGGAGCATTACATAGTCCAAATGACATTCTTCTAAAGGCGAAGGTGCCATAGGGACATGTAAAAGTCATCTTCTATTGGTCCTTCTGGCTAATTGGGATCTAATAGAAACCCAAAAAACTATGAAGGAAACAGAAGAAGGGGTTTCCAGCTAGCATCTGATCAATGAAGGGGATTGGGAAGTGGTCCTTTCTAATTACAACATTTGATTTCCTTAAATCTATACAAATCCTCCACCCATTCTGAACCCTAACGAGAATTAAATTACCCTCATCATTTTTTACCACAGTAATACCCTTTTTCTTAGGCACTACATGAATATGAGTAACCCAAGAGTTTGAAGACCTCTTTCATGATAACCTCCTTCAAACAGGACTCAAACGTCACTGAGGCCGTCGACAAAACTTAGCTTCATCCTACAAGGTAATTTTATGCATACACACAGCAGGGCTAATACCTTTTATGTCGGCCAACATCCATCTAATGGCCAGCTTGTGTTTTTGTAATACCTCTACCAACTATTTCTCTTGTTCCTCAATCAGGTCCTTTGAAATTATGATAGGTAAGGTCTCAGCTTTCCCCAGATAGGCATACAACAGGTGGTGTGGAAGCTCCTTCAGCTCTAATTTAGGTGCCTGCAAAATAGAAGGAAGCACCTTTCAGAAGATTTATCATCAGAATATGAGGGCATACCTACCGGCTCTGTCATAGACAAGGTTGCAAGCTCTTCAAGTGGGATCAACTCTCCTGAGTCATCCTCATCGTCGTCGTAGACGTCTCATATACCTCTTACTCAAGAGAGTCAAACACATCAATCTGACATAAAGAATATAGTTGCCCTATGGTGGAAGTTTTCATAGTATCGAAAATATTAAATTTAACAAACTCACATCGAACTCCACAATAACCGGCACCATTTCTCCATGTTCGACCTCGGATCACACCGAGAAACTTGTGGTGGAATTACACTTGGTCCCATCGTAAGGAAACTTGTGACAACACAGGGCATACTACCTGAGCAATCCCTAATTAACGCATAAATAGTAGTAGTATCGCATCATTGAGCATTTAATATCATACATACCGAATGCGTTACAAGTTTATGGTGTCGTTGCTGGGGAGTGGTTAACGATTAGTGTTGAATATTTTTGTGATATGTGCAGGACAGATCTCTTTGTACTGACTGTTCAACGCGGAGAGCAGTCTGACGGCTTATGAGTGCTGGAGTGATTTGGTAATTCTAAACGAACCCAGAGATCAAGTGTACCATTCGCGCAGGAGCACATCAGAACCAGAATAAGCGCTGGAATTTCAAAACCTACAGTTGTAGAGAATGCAAGGTTTGAGAAGTGCACGCATTCCCTATACCTGATGTGACTCCCAAAGGACTTATATTGCATCTCTTCCCATACATATTGTGGGATTAGGTAAGGAGGAGAACAATGTCCCTGAAGACATTGTGCAGGCAAGTAGGATTGACCGCTTGCGGGAATGCTATTGCGGTAACTCTGAAAAACTCTTTCAATCAGCATCCCTACATCTATGTTTAATCGCTTTCTTTTACGGCTTTCTAAATTACGTTATTTACTACTTATTAGAATTTGTCTTTAATGCTTTCTGTATTTACCTTCAATGTAATTCATTAGTATATTTCCATGTTTGTATGCATTAGGAGCGTTGTTCTTAAATTTTTGTAAATGACTAGATGAAACATTAAACATCACAAAGTCTTTTCGACTTACGTTATTGATGAATTAAAAGAGAAAAATTAAAAATTGGTATGAAACGCGATGATGGGTGCGTTATTTAACAAGAGACACCTTGTGTCCATTACACCCAGACGCATTGCATTGAGGGGTGTGTTGCGCGCGCATGTGCTCTTTGCCCATCCTTAGCTAAATCCACTATGTTGAGGTATCCTGCAGAATTGTGTTCAATTAAGGGGCGTGTTGCGGGAGTACATGTGTGTTGCCCGTCCTCGGCAAATATGTATTTGCGTTTATTGGAAGCATGGTGTGAATTGTAATTGTGCACCCTTCTGAATAGAATTTGAAAGAAAATCTTAATTCATTTTTTTTCTTCTCAATTTCTTTGACTCTTGTACAAGCAACAAATTTTGTATTGCGTTCGTTTATACTTATTTGTATACTTTGTTAATATTCAATACAACTGAGTACATTTTCACTCTACTTTTTGCCTGTGCCTTTCTCTTTATCATCCTTTGTCAATTATTTGTGATGTTCTTAATCTTTTATTTTTACGACATTCATTGCGTTGCTATAACGTATTATATGTTACACTTGGAAACATTTCCCATACTTAGTAAATTTTGACTAACACTTAGTTAACTCTTAGTTTAGCAGTACTTTACCTTCTATCTTTCAAAGTTCTGCTCAAACCTTCTTTTTGAAATTTTCTTCTAAGTGTGTGTCTAATCTATCCAAACAACGTAATGAGGACCTTGCTCATCTTTAAATTTGGGGGTGAGGAAGGTCTGAGTAGATGAAATCAGAAGTATGCAGTATTTCAGAAAATGCATCCATTTTCATTTAAAAAAAAAAATTTGCAAAACTCCAATGTCAGCACAAGGGAAAATTTCAAAACTGTTCCCAACCTGATAAGAGTTTAGTTGTGAAAGGAGCCTGCTCGTAGTTGGATGTTCGTATGAGACCCGTAGGAGCAAACCAAAACGAAGGTGGGTTTCCAAGAACGACGTTGTATAAACCAAAAAGAACAAAAAAGAATGCAAGGGACAAATCTTCTAATTATCATGAGTTAAAATTAGAACTGGCATACTACTGTAGTTGGATGTTCGCATGAAACCCGTGGGGACAAGCCAAAACGAAGAGTGTAACCATGACTATCTCTAAGTGAATAATTGACGCAAAGTGTTGCTCACCGTGATACATCAAGTTATTTTGATAAAGAAAAAGATAAACTTTCTATTTTGAAAACTCGAAAAGTGTCTTTGAGTAGAATTTTGTTACAGAGAAGAATAAAGTAAGGCTTGCTAAGAATTAACAAGGATAGAAGGAAATTGCGATGTCAGGTAATGTGCCTAAGTGTAACATTCGGAGAAACCAATCATCGCAGAAATATAGGATAGGAATGGAGCATGATTGCCTTAGTAGAAGATATGCTTGAGGACAAACATATATCTAAATTTGGGGGTGTGATAACTTGTAGAAATACAAGTTATTTATGCTACCTTATATAGTTATTGCGGCCAAAAGTTAGTAATTATGCGAAAATTAACCTAGTATGACAATAATTATAAATGTTTGCAATTACACTCACTAACGCCAAAAAGATGGAGGACAAGCCAAACTTTACTCTATTTTGCAAGAGACCAAGTCACCACTTGCGCAAGGCTCATGAGAAACTAATCAACGTATCTTTGTCATATTGTGCCCGTTGATCAACCATGAAGAGACGATTACCGAAGTAATGGCACAATGTGACAGTTGGTCTAGAGCTACGCTTCGACTGCATGCGGTAATAAAAACAAACACCACATGCAAACCCATGATTGAAAGATGCAACTGAGCAACGTGAGAGTGAAGGATTGAGACACATGTACAACTAACGGTTGTGCAAAATTGATGGTCTGATTGCATAACAAAAGGAATAATATCCCTCTATCTGCGGAATTACCATAACCATCACGTGGGGACCACAAGGCCGGAGTCAAAGGATCTGCTCCTATAAATATCCCGGTGATTTTAGAGAAAAGTATGTTATTGGATACTGGTTAAGTGCTATAAGATTTTAGAGAAAAAAGGTTGAGTTGAGTGCTGAAGAGAAGAAATTCGAGAAGAGAACGAGATAAGGCCAAGAGGTAAATCTCATATTCGACTTGTCATATACTCGATCGAAGCTCTATGCAGAGACCCCTGCTACCGGTGGAGCAAGCCTGAGAGGGAAGCTCTTCCTGCCATTGAAACCATCCGATCCGGCAAGCAGATCTCCATCAAATCTGTGCCGAGACATTGGCACCCGATTGTATCTGTTCTATCTCTCTTTCATTGTATTCCATATTTTCTTTATCTCTTCATTCACATATCATGTATCAAACACTTAGTAGAAATATTAAATGTTTCGATAGATTTTGTTTACCATTTCCTGTCTATTTCTATTCACCCATTAGTCACTTTCTTCATGATGTTTTCTTAATCCCTTGATGAGCAGTATGAATCACCAAGAACTTAATATGTATTAAAGTTATAAAATACGTTTAGCTAAAGCATGCTAGACGGCATCTTCACCTGTGAGAGCAGAAGTGAAGATGTCATTATGATCTATCGAGAGAAGGTCAGAAGAGTGCATTAACTAAAGCGAGTAGTACTTCCAGACATGGAAGCAACCTTGCGTTCATTACGTTAGACTTTGTTTCACCACAGACATGTGGGAAACGTGGCCGATCACTGAGAGGTGTACGCCAAGAGAAGAGCAGAACAATATTTATACTTTCAATTCAATTAAGAACTTGTGTTGTTTGTAATACTTATCTTTCTTTTTCTAATCTATTCACAAGACTTGTCGTCGCATCCCACATCTTTGCACAACCTTCATAGCATCCTAGTATCTTGCACATAAAGCCTGTATCTTGTAACATCTAGCTTAGGTTTATTGTGTTTTTATGTCTTATCGCATCTTTACAGCTTTCCTTTATTTTACTGAAATTTACATATTGTACACACATTTTATAAAGAATTAAAAACCTGGTCACATATACCATGAACATACCGCAATAACCGGCACCACTTCCCTGTGTTCGACCTCAGATCACACCGAGAAACTTGCGGTGTAATTACACTTGGTTCTATCGTAAGGAAACTTGTGACAATGCAGGGCATACTACCTGAGCAATCCCTAATTAACGCATAAATAGTAGTAGTATCGCATCATTGTGAGCATTTAATATCATACATACTGAACGCGTTACAAGCCACTCCCTGACATCTCCCTTCAACGAAAAGGGGGAATGCTCTCATGTTAATATTCTTTTGGGCCACCCTGTTAGATATCATCCCATTACACACCACATAGAATTCTTTCAACTGTTTGTGCGGATCCTCGCCCTGTAGACCAGAAAATTCAGGAAGTAAGTGAATTAAGCCAAATTTAAGATCAAAGTTACCTGTCGTCTCAGGATAGGCAATGGACAAAGGCTGCTGAGTGAAGTCATGTGTTTCAAGCTCCTTGACGGTCTTTTCTCGTTCAACCATCACTGGAAAATCTTTAAGAATGCCTTCCTCTCCTGATGTGTCTTCAACACGAATCTCTGTGTCAAGCGCAACTTGATGTCTCCATTCTCTTCTGATTCTCCGCTCCTCCCTGGAAATCTCTGCATAATAAAATTGTCTAGCACCTTTGGGAGTGTCAGTCATGCACAAAAACGGAAAATTGATTAGCAAGGATAAACACTACAAGTTTAGAAAATCAAGGATTTCGTTGGCTCCTCAGCAACAGTGCTAATTTTGTCAATCGGCAGATTCACTGTCGTTTTTAAACCCGCGCCGAATGGAAATAAAAATTTGTATGCACCGAACTATTAGTTTATACTAATTAGTAGTACACGTAGTAAGTCCTAGGTCGAACCAAAACGAGTCGAATATGGATTCGTCAAGGATTGGAACTTATAGGAAGTAACCAAAAAGAGGGGGTAGAGGGGGGTTTGTGAGAAATTCTGAAATAAAATTTATAGAGAACAAAAGTGTGCAAGTAAACAAATGTGATAACTTATCAATCGAATAAATACTTATCTTGGGTAATTATAGTTTAGTTCATTCCTCATCAATTCTATCACAGACTATTCAAAAGATGTTTGAGAATTTTCAAATTAAAACTTATCCTACTAAATTAGAATCCTAACCGGTTGTCCAAACATCAAGTTAATTAAAAGAAAAGTGAGGATCCTCAACCAATCGATCAATCAACTAGCATTAAGATTAAGGGCAAAGCTAAGCCAATTAACTGATTTCCATCATCTAACTAATTAATTGAGCGAGATTTATCTAAGTTAGAAAGTAAATTCTTGCTAATTGGACTCTCGAATTAACATCACAAACTAAATTAACTCATGCTTCTAGGTGACGACTACCTAACGATCACAAATTACAGCCAATCAAAGCAATCAATTAAACATGTAAAACTAATTTGTCAGATTATCCCATACGTGAAAGTTGAAGAATAAGCTCAAGATAAATTCTTATAAATTCATAATAAAAACTCACAAAATTACAATATGAGTCTCAAGAATTGAATTGGAACCAAACTAAACTAACAAACCCAAGCTATGTTCTTATCCTTTAGCCTCTGATCCTGCTCGAATTCATTACAATTGGAAAAGGGGAAGACTTCTTACAGAACTTTGGTGTAAAAACGAAGCTAAAACTATGCTGGACAGAGCGGCAACGTTCAAGAATCTGTGTACTTCGGGATGATGTAATTAGCTGACCTAAAATTATTCTTTTATGAAATTGTCGCAGCGTCACAACGCTAGGAAGAACGTTGCAACGCTACGATGCATAATGACCAAGTGCTAGGCCGACATTACAGCACTAGCCTAACGCTGTGTTGTGTGCGCGCTAGGGCTATGCATATGGCAAACCATGTAGTGTTGCAACGCTCACCAGAAGCATTACAATGCTGCCTATTCTGTCTTAGAGTGTTGGAGGGTAGCGTTGGGGAGTGGTGCGACGATGGCATTCGGGCATCTTCGGAGCATTGCAACACTTGAGGCAGCATTGCAATGCTGCGCTGCATTCAAGCATTCTGCCTTCTAGCATTGAGCTAGCATTGAACTTAAGCTTATTGGGATCGTTGCAACGCTTGGCAGAGCAGCAATCTTCACTCCTTCGTCATTTTACCAATTTAGCTCATAACTTTGTCATTTTAGCACCCCTTTGTCCTGAATGCTTAATCCATCTGCTTGTACACTTGAAACCTACAAAATGATTAATTTAACCAAATTAAGTATATAAACAACCTAGAGTTAAGTGGAAGAAGATAGCAAATTCCAGTGCTATCAGTGCATCCAAGAGGAGATTTTGGACAAACTTTGGATGATTAGGGGATGTTGGAATCTATGCAATGAGATTATCTTATGAGTTTTGGGAGCTATGCTACGAACAAAGGAGACTATGAAGTGAAAGCATGATGGGCGTATAGGGTAAGCATTATGGGCGCATAGGGTATTCAAAGACGAGACTTTGGCTAAGTGTTGGACAACATAGGATACTATAAGTGAAAGAAACCTTAAAGAATGAAGTGTTGGGCGCATAGATGAAGTGTTGGACGCATAGATGGAGTGTTGGGTGCATAGATGACCGCATGGGCGCATGCTTGGGGAAAAAGTAAGGAAGAGGGGACACATGGCTATGCCTTTGAGTTTGAAGGAGAAAAATATACTTTGAGAAGAAGATAGTAAATGGATCGAATCTCGCAGCGGAAGCATTGTGAACACCTTGCGTCCCACAACTCGATTTTTAAATAAAAAAAATAGTATACTAAAACATAATATAAACATGTAATATAGCCTACTTTAGGGAAAAAGATTAGAATCATTCTTACTTTTGTAGATTCCCAAGCTTCACGAAAAATCCTCTTTAAGTTCCAACGAACGACTCTTCTAACGATCTTGATCACGAACGATTTCTTGAACAATCTTGAATAGGACCACGAGATTAACCTTTTTATTCTCTAGGATTCCAATAAAGCGATGGGTGGTATCCAAATATTGGGATAAGGAGAGGAGAAAAGAGTTTTAGAGACTGGAAAGGATTCTCTTTGTAACTTAGGGAAGATTTTGCACAATAACACCTATGTGTTGTGTATTATTAGTACTTGTGTCACCCAAAGAGGCCATAGGGAGGTCTTTATATAGAGAAGGGCCAAGCCCTTTTCCTAATCCTTTTCCTATTTCCTTTTTCCATAATTAATTAATTAAATAACACTTATTTAAAAATTAGCCCAATTAATTAAATAACATTTATTTCATTTAATTTGCACATCAATTAAATAACTATTTATACATTAAATCCAATTTAATGTATGTATATTTAATTATCATAAACATCGTATGTATATGTGCAATACGTCTCTATTAATTAATTCATTGTGAATCTAATTCTCTTGAATTAATTAATTGAATTTTATTCAAATATTATTTTCCAATTTAATTTAAATTATATATAATATTCATAATCAATTATATATTATTCACATTAATCTATGGTCTCCTCAAATTAATTTGAACAATTCAAATAATCCCTTTTAAATATCCTCTAGTGAGCTAACAAAGGACTTGGTGGACCTGTAGATCAAAAACTTCAATGATATGAGATTGATTGATCAAACTCATTAGCAAAGTTAATCAATATTCGTTAACTGTGAGTACACTCCACTAATGACCCACAGCTGCACTCTTTTCACTAAAGATATATTTATGTGTCCATAGATATAGACCAATAACAACAAGTTAGTTCTCTATGAGTGTTCATAACTCCAACTCGGCCAAATTATCATTTTACCCTTGGGTTACCTCTAACTTCTTAAATACCAGTGCTCTTCTAATGAACAACCTGTTTGTTGTCCAACCAATGAACAGAAACCTCTCTAAGGCCAATGAGATGGTAGGACCCATTGTTCAAGTCCCAGAGACACCACTTAAGGGAACGTTAATCTACTTACCCTTATGATAGGAAGGAGTGAATTCCATCTTGTATTATTATATTCCCAACTCCCCACTCGGCCTTGTCCCCAAAATGGTAGGCATATTGGGTAGGCGAACTGGCCACCCTCACCCATACAAATCAAAGGACAATCCTTCGTGAACAGAAGTTCATAATATAATCAGGATTGAGACTAAGTTGCCTAGGTCATCGTAATGAAAAAGGAACCTAACTAGTTAATGGCGTTACATCTAGTGGTTACTATTTCATGATCCATGCAAACTCATTGCACAGGATACCCCCACTCGCATGTCAACTACACGAATGCACTGGATCATTGCATTTGTATCAAATACAAAGTATGTTGTATCCATAGCGTTACCAGGATAAGGTACCCAACCTTATCCCTATATTATAGACCCTTCAGGCTGTATCTTAAACATTGATCCCTGTATGTCTCCACATATAGTTCAAGACTCATAAGGCAATCTTGGATGTTAGTTTTTTGAAATTATGATTATTAAGACAAAATAGACTAACAAAACAAACAATAACATTTATTGAATGAACATCTATAACTCTTTATCTATGACAGTCAATTAATAGCATTTACTATCTAGGAGTTTCCAGGCATAAAAGCCAACAAACTCCCACTTGAACTAAAATTCTAGTAAGTGGGTTGTAAATAATATGAAAATCCAAAAAGTGGGATTATTGTAAATAATTACAATAAACTAGGGCATCCATATACCCATTACACATCTTCCACTTGTCCTAGATTTTTCAATGTACATATCTCGTAGACCTAGACTCTCTAGCTGACTCTCAAACACTTTAGTCGAGAGAGGGTCTCCATAAATGAATCAGCAATGACTATTGCCCCACTATTGTCACAATATAAGGTGATGGGCAAGCCCATACTTGGAACTACTTCCAAATTGCTTAAGAACTTCCTGAGCCAAACTGCTTCCTTTTCTACTTCATAAGTAGCTACATACTCAACTTCCATAGTAGAATCTACAATACTTCCTTGCTTGACGCTATGCCATAGTATAGCTCCCTCATTCAGTGTAAACACTGATCCCGACGTGGATTTCTCAGATTGATATTGCATCAATCTATGAAAATCCAATAAACGAATCCATGGCTATAACATGAATACTTTAACTTTATGTGGTGACATAAAATGGATCAAGTTTTAGTATGTAGCCAAAATAGTCTATAAGTATACAGATGAAATCGGATACCTCATCCTGACACTATTGGATGCGGAACATTTTGAATACTGATACAAATGATGTGATCCAAAACTCATTCATGTAGAGATATGTGAGTGGGGGCATTCTATGCAATGAGTTTGCATAAGACCGAACCTCGAAATATTCACTTTTCTTTATAACAATCGTTTACTTTTAAAATTAACTATCTCAAACCGAATGCCCTAGGGTAACTCAATATTCATCCTGAGCTAACTATGAACTCCTGTCTATTCAGGATTATCTTTTGATCTGCATAGGTGAGAGTAGTCCAACAACACTGCTCAATAAGCCTCCCATTTTGGGGATAAGACCGAATAGATAGTTGGGGACATAGCCTTGCAATATGGAATTCACTCCTCCCCGATTTAGGGTTAGCAGATGGGTTGTTCTCTTAAGCGTTGATGTCTTGTCTTGAACAATGAGGCCTCGCCCTCTCTTGGAAGAGAGAGTTATGATTTATAAGTTGGACTATAAATCAACTGTTCAATGGAGGACCAGTGGGAGCTTAAGGAGCAATATGTATTTACGTGGGTAAAACTATAATCTTTGACCCAGCTGTAAATACGAACAACTTGTGAAGGATTGACTTACCGATTATGGTTAAAATGGATATAAATATATCTAAAATAAGGAGAGTGCAACTATCAAGCTATAGTGAAATGTCTTGGTAGTTAACGAATAGTGATTAATTCGATTTAAAAAGTTTAACCAATTAATTACAAGTCATTGGAGCTCTGTAGGTCCAGAAGGTCCTTCTATTAGCTCGTAATTTGGATTAGTAAATTGAGTAATCTTGATAAGATTTGAAATTACAGATTAGAATATGAAATATTCAAATTCATTTAGGGTTTCTATTTATTGCATTCGATACAATTAAAATTTTAATTTTATCGTAAATGAAATTGGAGAACTGTTTAATGTTTAAATATGATTTAAATATTAATTAAATTAATTTCATTTTGATGAAATTGGTTTTTATGAATTTAATATTAGATATTAAATTATTTTTTAATTAAAAGGTTTAATTAATTAATTAATTAATTAGATTTATTTAATAATTAATTATTTGAATTAATTTTATGAAACTAATTAAATAGATTTAATTTACAAAACTGATTTTTGAAATCATTTTGTGAAAAGAACTTTTGAAAATGGTTTTCAATTTACTAAATCTTCAGCCACCTTATTCATTTCTCCATTTTCTCAATCAAGTAGGAGTTTCTTTTCATGCAAACCATGTATTTGCATAGTCTAAGCTCTATAAATTGAAGTGCTGAATTGAATTTTGATTCATGCTCACTAAGAACTTTCGTTGAAGCTCTGTAGAAAACACCTATCCCTCTTCATATCTTATATACTTCCAGCTCAATTTAGTGTTTCTACCACATAATCTTTGCAAGAGAATAGTAGAGAAGATATTATTGGTTATCTACTTGAAGGTTGAAGCTCTTTCATGTGGATTCTAGTTGGATTTGAAGAGGATACTTCAAAGGTATTGTGTTCAGAAAACTCTCTTCTATAAAGGTTACTTTGAAGCATGTTCAAACTCAAATCAAGTATGATTATAGTGCTTATTGGTTCCATTTTTCTTCCGCTGCACATTAATATACTCTTACAATCGGTATTAAAGCATGATTTAAGCACTCAATCGTTGTTAATTTGAGTTTGGTGGGTGTTCTTCATAAACTGTATAAAAATGGTGAACTGATATAGTTTTTCAGTGTTTTGGCATTTGAATCTTTTCAATTATGTTGTAACTCTTGTAATTGGCTCTTGTTTGATGGTCCTTAATATGCGTTTAAGAGTTTGTATTTCGTTTGGAGTCATTAAAGTTGCAATTAGGATGTAATTGAAGAAAGAAGTGACGAAGGTCGAAGCAGTAGGAACTGGAAATTCAAATTTCTGCTAGATACTCGATGCTAGATGGGATACTCGACGGAATTCTCGATGAAATTTCATGAAATACTCGATGTACGATGGCATACTCGATGGTACTTGATGCATTTCCTCAATGATATTTCATGAAGTACTCGATGCTCGATGCCATACTCAATGGTAATCACTGCACTTACTCGATGACATTTCACGAAATACTCGATACTCGATGCTAGATGCCTTACTTGATGGTTGATGGCGTCTACACGATGGTATTTTTGTGAAATTTTTTATGTTCGTTGATGCCCGATGTCATACTCGATGCATACTAGCATACTCGATGTTGGTTGTTTGCTGATACTGAATGAGTTTTGCCTGATTCAAGGCGGTTCAAGTGGTCCAGAAGTTTTTGAAGCCGGTTTTGCTGATTTATGTAATAGTTAGACTTTTATTTGCTTTAAAATGCCAATACTAAAAATCATACCAATTTCATGTTTAATTATTTATGCATTTGATTTATGTTATAATTAGATATTTTTGTATATGCATAAAGTATGCCGTGTAGAATTAAAATCCTACCATAGGAAGCATGTTACATGCATTGAAGTATGTTATAAAATTGTTATAATATATAGTATGCATGTATAGGGTTTTAACTTTTAATATAAAGGTTATGTTAAAAGTTTAATACCTTTGATGTATGTTATGGATGTTTAGCATAACTAATTTCTTGTAATTTGTTATAAAATTGATTTAGACATTAAAATTCATAACAAAGATAAAAAAAAACATGATCACTTAGTTTAACAACTTGTTTTAATAGTTAAAATAGGTCGTTATCTTATAAAAATAGGTTACAAACTCAATCAATTCATAGTACTGTCTAAGGCTGGGGGTACTTAAGTTGCCGGTTTACGTAACACCTCCTCCCTGGGGATTATTACTGAAATAACGAGAATTGATAACCAGTTTTATGAGCATGCGTGAGTGGTGTGAGGTATAAAAGTAATTTTAACCTAGACATCGTAGGTTAAATCTAAATATAAACGTTACACTTGGATGGTAAGCACATAAACTTAGGTTGTTTAAAATTAGCTGTAACAAACCTAAGTTAAAGAATATGTAAACCTTTTAGAACACTTCAGTGGGACATTAACAATATGTATGATATATTATTTTTAGCTCTCACATCCTCAAGAGTTCACACCGTGAGATCCATGCTCGATTTCGTGTCGATTTTACCTCGACTGCTCCATCCGGAAAGTGTTTGCATGGGTCAATTACAAGGTGAATAAGGGAAGTAGTTCATAGTAAGTGGGTGAAGGAAATGTGTCAACGTATCCTACGGTCTCCTCCATTAGTTTAAACCGTGAGATTCCTTTGTTGCACCTACTGTCGTTTTTAGGGGGCACTAGCTAGTCGTTAACAGTGGCGATCCCTTCGGAGAGTTGTTACATAGGATTTGGAACAACCCAAAGTTCAGAAATGAATAGGGTTTTATAGTTTCGTCTTGCACATTGTCTTTCAATTTGGGGGCATGTTCATACCGTTCTATAATGGCGGGTCACACTTACAGAATTACTAAGTGTTAATAAGTTATTGACAAAAAACGAAAACTAAATAACTGTTGAAATATGAGTTATTCTAGAGATAGTATTTAGTCAAGAATGTCTTTCTTTAATGAAGGGATATTTGACTGCCTCAGATAACACTTATTCTAAATCACTTTAGTGTTGTTGCAAATAAATAAAGATTTATGGGTACTTTATTTAGCTTTTGCTAAAAATTGGAGTTGGATGCACTTTAAATAATAGAATTTGTTTATTTTCCACCATATCAAACTCAATCACACAACTTCTTGCTTCTGACAAGTTTAACGGAGAGGGTTATTCCAACTGAAAATCAAAAATTAAACACGATATTAGTAGTTGATGATTTGAGGTTTATATTAACAGAGGAATGTCCTCCTATTTTCAGTTCGACGGCAAATTGAAACATTTAGGATGTATGATAGGTGGGTGAGGGTGAATGAAAAGGCTAGGGCCTACGTCTTAGTGAGCATATCTGATGCGCTCAACAAGAAGCATGATCCCATGCCCACAACCCGTGAAATTATGGCGTCATTACAGGATATGTTTGGGCAACCATCATTTTTTGTTTGTCACGAGGCTATAAAATATGTTTATAACTTGAGGATAAAAGATGGAACCAATGTCCGGGAACATTTCCTAGACATGATGGTTCATTTTAATGTCGCTGAAGCTCACGGGGCTAGGATAGACGAAACTAGCCAAGTCAGTATGATATTAGAGTCTTTTCTGAATAGCTACCTAACTTTTCGTACAAATGCTGTTATGAATAAGATAACTTACAAGTTGACTACTTTATTGAACGAACTGTAGACTTATCAGTCTATGATGAAATGAAAAGAGAGTGAAGCAAATGTTGTTTCACATCAAAAGAAATTTCTAAAGGGTTCTTTGTTAGGAACGAAACTCATTGACAAAAAGAAGTTTGTCCCATCTTCATCTAAAGATAAAAATGTACAGATGAAGAAAAAAGGAAAAGGGAATAAACAACCCACTACAAAGAAAAACAAGGCTCCCAAATGAAAATGTTTCCATTGTAGAGAAGACTATTAGGGATGAAGCCCTAAACTCTCATTGGGTCCTGTAGTTTGTAAACACAGTTTTGAACAAACGTTTGTGATGTAATAATATATGATATTTTTTTCACTTTTGTCTATGGAACATTGGATGTTTTATTTGCTTTACCACAAACCAATAAATTAAGATCCCTGGTTGTCGTTTGTAACTTAAACATGTATGTGGAGACATACAGATGAATCATGCCTTAAGTGATAACCAAAATGGTATGTAGTATATGGATATAGAAGGGAAACCTTATCTTGGTATCAACCCGCTTTGTAGAATAGTTACAAGTGTTGTTACTTGCTACAGATGGTCTGATCCTAAGCATTCATATGGAGAGATGTGAGCGAGGGCGTCCTATACAAAGGAGTTTGTATAAGATCGGACCACGAAGTGTTATAGTCTCATTATATAACGTCGTTCATGACAGAGATTTCATTTCACTAGGATGACCATAGGTAACATGACCTCAATCCTGAGTGAGTTGGGAACTCTTGCCTTTGAGGGTGGTCCTTTGATTTACATGGGTGCGAGTGGCCAGATCGCCTACATAAACCTACCACTTTGGGGATTCTTCTGATTTGGGAGTTGAGACCTCAGCTACATAAGATGAAATTCACTCATTCCCCGAAGTAGAAGTAAGTAGATAGATTGCTCCCTTAAGGGCTGATTCTAGGGCTTGAATGATGTGGTGCCACACACCTTCTCATGGCCCGAGAGGTGTCCACACATAATAGGACTATGTTGTATTGTTCATTAGAGGGATCAGTGGTACTTAAGGAGTTAAATGTAACTACAGGGGCAAAACGATAAATTGACCCAGCTATACTTACGAGCATCTGTGAAAGGTTATCGTACTGTTGATTGGTTATATCCGATGGACACAGAAATATATCTCTGGTGAGAAGATTACAGTTTTCGGTTTTTAGTGGAATGCGTGGCAATTAACGCATGGTGGATCTCGTGGCTAAAGAATTTAGTCAGCTATTCATGTACCGTTGGAGCTTCGAGCCATAGGTTCATAAGGTCCCCTTTGTAGCTCAGTAGATTCAAGTTGAGAATCAGTTTTTGGGTCAGTTTGAAGTGTTCAAATTGACAAGAGGGAGTTCGATTCTATATGATATGATTGAACTGGTCAATTATATATGATATAGTTGACATAATGTATGAGATACATTAATTGGAGAAAAATGATATAAATATGATTTATATATAGTGGTGGAGAAAAGAACTATGGTTCATATGTTGCATTTGATGTGATATTAAACCATAAGTTATAAATATAATATGATTATATTTATTTTTTAATTTAACAATTATGAGATAATTGTGGCAGCTTTTTCTTCGTAACCGTATGAGTTAGTAGGAGGTTACATTCAGTTTTCGTAACTGAAGGATAAAATGAAAATTGTTTTCATTTTGCAAAGGATTAGACATTCGCTCACCGAATTTTGTACACTGCCTATGGCATGCAAACCAAGAGCATACACGACAGCTGAAAGTTTCTAAGCTGTCGTATACATGAGCGCAGTTTACTAAATGATCGCATAGGATTTACTAAACGATCATCTAGCTCTTTCTAAACGATTGCGCACCTGAGCATTTTAATAAACGATCATCTATACAATCTTACCCCTTTTACTACACGATCGTGTACCTCTACCTAAGCGATCAAGTATCGTTTATACGATAGACACCTGATTTCTCCCACTTGCTTGGTCGTGGTAAAGGTTTTGTGCTTTCCTTCTTCCCTCTACCAAATCCTGTAGAGCCCACATCTCCTGGATTCTCACTCCGAGAATACCAAGGGTTCTGAGTGGTGGTGTCTTTCCTGCTGCCGTGTTCGTGAGGAGTCTATTCATGGGTACACGACACCGTGATTTGGTGGATGATAGCTTCAACGATCTCAGCGAGAGCAAGAGGTGCAGTCCTTGGACGAGAACGAGATTTGAGGCGAAGAAGGGTTCTTCAACTGGTATGTATTTCGTTCTCTTTGTTGCTTAAAGTTTCAAAGCATGCCTATAATTTTTTGTTAAATGCATAACTAGTCTGTTAGATTGTACATGCGGTAATTCTGTCACAATGAGTTTGGAACGATCTTGCTTTAATGGAAATTTCTCACTTAACATAGATATTAGATTTAGGAGTCGCTAACCATGTTTGCACTTTCTACAGGAAACTAGTTCTTGGAAACAACTCTCAGAATATGAAATTACTTTCCAGGTGGAAACAGGGGAAGTCATTTCAGAAGAAGCAGTTGGAAATGTCAAGTTGTTTTTTTGGAGATTCTTTTATCTTGTTACGGAATGTGTATTATGTACCAAAGATGAAAAGAAACTTAATCTTAATTTCTTGTCTACTTGAAAATATGTATAAAGTGTCTTTTGAGATTAATGAAGTGTTCGTTTTTTCAAGAGGTGTTCATATTTGCTCTGCTAGACTTGAAAACAACTTGTATGTGTTAAAACCAACTGAAGCAAAAGCCATTTTAATATAGAGATGTTTAAAACGGCTAAAAAAAAACCAACTAAAGCAAAAGCCATTTTAAATATAGAAGACAGTTCGTTAAAAACGGTCATGTTTGGCACCTCAGACTTGCTTTAGTTGGCTAAAAAAAACCAATGTCTATCTTTGGCACCTTAGACTTGGTCACACAAATCTCAACAGGATTGAGAAATTCGTTAAAAACGGTCATCTAAATCAGTTAGAAGACAGTTCTTTACCTCCTTGTGAGTCATGTCTCGAGGAAAAAATGGCTAAAAGATCTTTTACTGAAAAAGGTCTTCGTGCCAAAGAACCCCTTGAACTTATACATTCAGGGAGTTCAAGACGAAAACATAAAAATTATTAGGTAAAAGATTTAAAACACTTTGATCTGATCGAGGTGGTGAGTATATAGATTTACAATTCCAAAACTATTTGGTAGATCATGGAATTCAATCCCAACTCACATTACTTGGAACACCACAATAGAACGGTGTTGTAGAAAGGAGAAACCAAACCTTGTTAGACATGGTTCGATCCATGATGAGTTTCGCTCAGTTACCTCAATCCTTTTGGTGGTATGCAGTACAGACTGTGGTATATAAAAATTATTTCTGGAACACCGTATGAGTTATGGAAAGGACGTAAAGGTAGTTTATGTTACTTTTGGGTCTTGGGATGTCCGACGCACGTGTTGGTACAAAACCCTAAGAAATTGGAACGACGTTCGAAGTTATGCCTCTTTGTTGGATACCCAAAGGAAACAAAAAGAGGATTGTTCTATGATGCCTAAAAAGATAAAGTATTTGTATCGACAAATGCTATATTCTTGGAAGAGGATCATATTAGAAGTAATTAACCTCGCAATAAACTAATATTCAAAGAAATGACCAAAGATACTATAGATAAATCAACAAGAGTTGTTGATGAAGTTGGTCCATCAACAACAGTTGTTGCTCCATCACATTCTTCTCAAGAGTTGAGAATGCCTTGACGTAGTGTGAGGATTGTTCATCAATCTGAATGCTACATGGGTTTAATAGAAACCTAAGACATCTTGATGATGGTCTAGAGGATCCATTGACCTTTAAACATGCAACGGAAGATGTTGATAGAGATCAATGGATAAAACCCATGGATGTAGAAATAAAGTCTATGTACTTCAATTATGTATGGGATCTTGTAAATCAACCACATAAGGTTAAACCTATAGGTTGTAAATGGATCTACAAGAGGAAAAGAGACAAAACTGGCAAGGTGCAAACCTATAAAGCCAGACTCGTGGCAAAATATTTTACCCAAAGAGAGGGGATTGACTATGAAAAAACCTTCTCTCCTATTGCCATGATAAAATCAATAAGAATACTCTTATCTATTGCCGCGTATTATGACTATGAAATATGGAAAATGGATGTCAAGACAGCCTTTTTGAATGGTCATCTTGATGAAAGTATTTTTATGTCTCAACCAGAAGGATTCATTAAACAGGGTCAAGAACAAAAGGTTTGTAAGCTTAAGAGATCCCTTTATGGGTTGAAACAAGCTTCTAGATCCTGGAATATAAGATTTGATACTGCAATCAAATCTTATGGCTTTGAACAGAATGTTGACGAACCTTGTGTATACAAGAAGATAGTCAACAAAACTATAACATTCTTGGTCCTTTATGTCAATGATATCTTGCTCATTGGGAATGAGACAAGTTACCTTGTTGACGTAAAGATGGTTAGCTCCACAATTCCAAATGAAAGATTTGGGAGTTGCTCAATATGTTCTTGGGATTCAGATTTTTCGAAATTGAAAGAATAGATCCTTAACACTATCTCAGGCATCTTATATTGACAAAATGTTGTCAAGATATTATATGCAAAATTCCAAAAAGGGTATGTTACCTTTTAGACATGGAATTCATTTGTCAAAGGAACAGTCTCCTAAGACACCTCAAGAAGTTGAGGAAATGAAAAGAATTCTATATACATCAGTAGTTGAAAGCCTGATGTACGCTATCTTGTGTACACATCCTGACATATTCTTTGCAGTTGGAATCGTCAGCAGTTTCCAATCTAACCTGGGCCATAGTCACTGGATGGATGTTAAAAACATCCTTAACTATCTCAGGAGATCGATGAAACACTTGTGTATGGACCTAAGGATTTGATTCTTATAGGATATATTGATTCTGATTTTCAGACTGACGTAGATTCCAGGAAATCTACCTCAGGATCATTTTTCATTCATAACGGAGAAGCTATAGTGTGGAGAAGCATTAAACAAAGTTGTACAGTTGACTCCATGATGGAAGCAGAATATGTAGCTACATGCAAAGTAGCTAAAGAAGCAGTATGCCTCCACAAGTTCCTGATAAGTTTGTGAGTCGTCCAAATATGAACCTGCCCATTACTCTATATTGTGATAATAGTGGTGCAGTTGCTAATTCCAAGGAACCTAAATGTCACAAACGTGGAAAACAAATCAAAAGAATGTACCATCTTATCAGAGAGATTGTACATCAAGGAGACGTAATAGTCACACATATCGCCTCAGAAGACAACCTTGCGGATCTGTTTACGAAGGCCATTTTAGCTCAAGTGCTTGAGGGACATCTGGTTAAACTAGGACTACAAGCATAATCTAGGGCAAGTGGGAGAATATCAAAGGGTATTTTGGATGCCCTAGTTTATTATATTTTTCTCAACATTGTAAACATTATATTTTTATATGTTTATCTCACTGGATGTTAATCCAAGTGGGAGATTGTTGGGAATGGCCTAAACTCACAGTCCATAAATGTTGTTAACATGTTCTATTTATCAATAAAAATGTAGTTTTTTTTTCAATAAATTACTATTGATATTGCATCCTTCTATGAAAATCCAACAAACGAATCTATGTCTATAACATGAATACTTTAACTTTATGTGGTAACATAAAATGGATTAAGTTTTAGTATGTAGCCAAAATTAGATGAGATTGGATACCTCATCTTGGTGACACTATTGGATACGACCCATTTTGTACACTGATACAAATGGTGTGATCCAAAACTCATTCATGTAGAGACTGTGAGTGAGGGCATCTTATGTAATAAGTTTGCATAAGACCGCACCTCGAAATAGTCACTTTTCTTTATAACAATCGTTTAATTTTAAAACTAAATATCTCAAACTAAATGACCTAGGGTAACTCGATCTTAATCCTGAGCTAATTATGAACTCCTATTTATTTGAGATTATCCTTTGATCTGCATAGGTGAGAGTAATCCAACAACACTGCTCAATAAGCCTCCAAGTTTGGGGATAAGACTGGATAAATAGTTGGGGAATAGCCTTACAATATGAAATTCACTCTTACCCGATTTTAGGTTAGTAGATGGGTTGTTCTCTTAAGCGCTGATGTCTTGTCTTGAACAACGGGGCCCCGCCCTCTCTTGGAAGTGAGGGTTATGATTTATAAGTTGGACTATAAATCTATTGTTCAATGGAGGATCAGTGCGAGCTTGAGGAGCAAGATGTATATACAGGGGTGAAACGGTAATCTTTGACCCAACTGTAAATACGAATAACCTGTGATGGATTAACTTACCAATTATGGTTAAAATGGACAGAAATATATCTACAGTGAGGAGAGTGCAACTATCGAGCTATAGTGGAATGTCTTGGTAGTTAATGAATAGTGATTAATTCGGTTTAAAGAGTTTAACCAATTAATTACAAGTTGTTGGAGCTCATGATCTGTAGGTCTATAAGATCCCTCTACTAGCTCGTAATTTGGATTAGTAAATTGAGTAATCTTGATAAGATTAAAAATTAGGGATTAGAATTTGAAATGTTTAAATTCATTTTGGGTTCTATTTATTGCATTCGATATAATTAAAAGTTTATTTTTATCAAAATTAAACGAAATTGGAGAAAGAATTAATGTTTAAATATTATTTAAATGTTAACTAAATTAATTTCATTTTGATGAAATTGATTTTTATTAATTTAGTATTAGATATTAAATTATTTTTTAATTAAAAGGTTTAATTAATTAATTAATTAGTTTTATTTAAAAAAAATTATTTGAATTAATTTTATGAAACTAATTAAATAGATTTAATTTACAAAACTGATTTCTGAAATCATTTTGTGAAAAAAACTTTTGAAAATGGTTTTCAAAGTGGAGATTTTCAAAATATTGGAAATCTCCACTAAATCTCCAGCCACCTTATTAATTTCTCCAATTTCACAATCAAGTAGGAGCTACCTTTCATGCAAACCATGTATTTGCATGGTCTAAGCTCTATAAATTGAAGTGCTGAATTGAATTCTGATTCATGCTCACTAAGAACTTTGGTTGAAACTCTACAAAAAAACACGTATCCCTCTTCATATCTTATATACTTCCGACTCAACAAAATCCTTGCAAGAGAATAGTAAAGAAGAATTTTATGGTTGTCTACTTGAAGGTTGAAGGTCTTTCATGTGGATTTCAACTGGATTTGAAGAGGATACTTTAAAGGTATTGTGTTCAGTAAACTCTCTTTTATAAATATTACTTTGAAGCATGTTTAAACTCAAATTAAGTATGATTAGAGTGCTTATTGATTCCGTTTTTCCTTTCCTACACGATACTCTTACATCAACTTCTTAGGATTTTTCACTAACACATGTGTCGAACAACCCCAGATTCTGAAGTAACATAAACTCCATTTATGCACCCTTTATAACTCGAAAAGTGTTTCAGAAACACTCTTCGAGGGAACATTGTTCAAGATGTGAACTGCAGTCTCTAATGCATACCCCTAAAACGAGTTAGACAAGAGCATAGCTCATCATAGAATGAACCATATCTAATAAGGTTCTATTTCTCTTTTCTGATACACTGTTCTGCTGGGGTGTACCAGGTGGTAAGAGTTGGGATTGAATTCCATGTTCTATTATATACTCCTGGAACTCTAAATCCATGTACTCTCCACCCCGATCAGATCAAAGTGTTTAAATTGTTTTACCTAAGAGGTTTTCAACTTCAACCTTATACGCTTTGAACTTTTCAAAGGCTTCAGACTTATGTTCTATTAGGTATAAGTAACCATACCTTGAATAAAGCATCTATGAAAGAGGTGAAGTATTCGTACCCTCCTCTAGCCTTTACATTCATTGGACGACAAAGATTTGAATGTATAAGCTCTAAGGGATATTTGGCTCTATAACATTTTCCACTAAAAGGTCTTCTAGTCATTTTTCCTTCGAGACAGGATTCACATTGAGGTAATAAATCATCTTCTAAATTGGTTAGGAGTCCATTCTTTACCAATCTCTCGATCCTATCGAGATTTATGTGGCCTAATCTCAAATGCCAAAGACACATGTTACTTTGAGAAATTCTTCGCCTTTTTGTTTGAGTATTAGCAGTTTTAAAAATCTCGTGATTCAAAAGTGCTTTTGATTCAGTTGGTCTTAATCCATATAACTTGTCTTCTAGTTTACCTGAAAAAATAGGCACACTATTTTTCATAATGAACGCTTCATTTGAATTAAAAGAAAAAAAGTATGATTGTTCAATTAAACAAGAAATAGAAACAAGGTTCCTCCTCATTTTAGGAACAATGTATAAGTTTTCTAAAAACAAAAATTTACTTCCAAAAAATAACTCAGTAGCTTTTACTAGACAAGTTGAAATGGCATCTCCCATTCTTAGCTTGAGTGTCATTTCACCCTCTTCGAGCTGTGATAACAGGTAGAAATGCACGTTATTACAGTGCAAATAAGTAAAACAATGAGGGAATGCAACGGTAAAAATATACAAAATCATGTCCGAGAGCATTAAACTGAGAAAGCGATCGCATGCGCCCATTGCATAAAAGCAGCTAATTTACTTATTATGTGTAGGAAAAATGCGTTGGTGCAAGTAAAATTGCGATCTAAGGAATTCGGCATTCGCGCGCATTGAAAGATTACGATCACAAAGACATGCGATCATATGCGCTCGCGAGAAGTTGCTCAAGAAGGTGGCCGCATAAAGACGATGCATCAAGGTGAAAGCATAATAAATCATGATGGGATGGAAAGTTGATGACAATCGAATTCGAATCTAGTTGACGAGCCGTTAACGACATACTGTAGCAAATACACTCACTTTTTCGGTGACCATTAATCGACGCATCAGAGCAGGAGATTTAATGACCGCCCATCATTGCAATCATTAGAGAGAAAAGCTTCTTCACCTTGAGCTCTATAAATACCGAAGGCCACCATTGTTAAACAAGTTCGCCATATAAAAGTTAGATCATATACAGAAATAGATAGTCATTAGTCTGTTCATAGTTATTCTTATACTTAGAAGACGGAGACGAGCGAAGAGAAGAAAACGTTGAAAGATCATTCCTGGATAGCTCGAAGGTCTGCCGGAAAAGGCTATAAAAGGAGAGAGGGCCAACACTTGCGAAAGCAAGGATATTCTTCTGGGCAGAGTTGGAGTGAAAAGACAATGTAAAAGGCCACAGGAAGCAAGACATTGCTACCGGGATTCTTATCTTTACATTCTATTGTTATTCTATATTATGTATTTAATATGTAGACAATGGAAATCTCATTTCAACTTGTGTTCAATCTCTCCATACTTCACATGAGTAACTAATTTCCAAATAGGTTGAGAAGTACTTAGCTAGCATGTCCTGAGATCTTCTCTTTATGTGATCATCTTGTCTTATGTATGCATCATTCACCCTTTAGAGATGCTCGGGAGAGTGGTCTAAAGATAGAATCTAGGCTTGGGAGAGTCAAATTAGAATCTAGGTTTGGGAGAGTCAGATTAAGAACAAGTTCTGTTTTCTATTATGCATCGCATGCACCCTAGAGATAGGATACGATAGTATGTAGTCACTTTGTGTATGTGTGCATTATTCATCATCACATAGACAAGAATAGAGGCTTAGACATAAGTCCTATCGACATTATCGTACACATCGCATGCGTCCTAGAAATAGGAACTATGGCATTTGCATCGAGAGATGACATGATGGAATACGAGATATACGCAGCAATATTGGGACCTAATTACACTCTAATTGCTTCTAAATTAAAGGAAAGTAGCAAGCAATTGAAGGAAAAACAGTGAATTAAAAGTGTAGAGATGCAACCTTTGAAGCTCCCGAAAGTCGCTTCTCCTCATTGAATCTTGACCCGAACTCTTTTGGACCACCACTAGAGTTGACCCAATATCCTCTGGACTCATAATCGAGTTGTGGGACCTGGTGGATGAAGAGAACCGAGAGAGAGAAAAGAGATGAAAATAAGGAATGGAATTTTGAGTAGGTTTGGGTGTTTCCTTTGTTTTTCACAAAGTTGTAATTTTCCAG